>NC_033803.1:56070499-56083567 GCF_001876935.1 Asparagus officinalis | reverse complement strand
CGCGGTCCAACCCACACGAACGTGGGTTTTGGCATTTTCGCTGAGTCCTTTGGTGTTTTCTGGTTTTTTGGGACTTGTATTCTCCACTGTTTTATGTAATTGATTGTCTTATTGACTTGTACCCTTCGTTACGGGACTGACCATCGAACACGTGTTGGTTGACGTGCACGTGTTGATCAATGCGCACGAACTGATTAATGCGCGCGTGTTGATCGACGCGTGTTGGTTGATGTGCGCGTGTTGATCGATGTGCACGAACTGATTGATGCGTGTGTGTTGATCGACACGCATTGGTTGACGTGCGCGTGTTGATCGATACACAGGAACTAATATATGTGCGCGTTGGCGTCAGATAATCCTCTTTGACTCAGATATCAACGTTCGTCGTCTTTTCTCTGTCTCGAGCTGTATACGGACACCTATAGGCATTTTTAGACGCCTACACTTATCAACTCCCTTATAGACATTCTTGAATAATAACCTACCAACCGATGAGTCGTTAGTCGAATCTCTCGAGAGGCGAGCTTACCATGCGATGAGTCTCGTTCTTAAATTCTCAGGCTAAGTCGTGACACCAAACCTAATTATGACTTAAATGGTGTAATTATCTCTAGCACAACGCCTTGAATAGCTAAGGGTTAAGAAGAAATTTTAGCGTTAAGTCTAAAAGAAACTTCTAAACAACTCACCATACCGAGGAAATAGTATGGCTAGCCTAATTCAAACGGTAATTGATAAAGACAAAATCAAATCCGTTAATAGCTGAGGGTTTATTAAAATCCTAACTGCTAGTCAATGGAGCAAACAAAGCAAAAATGCACAAGATATCGAAAGTAGTAAGTGGATAAAAAATAAGTTTATAACAAGAAGTTTTTATTACAAAATTCATTCAAAATAAAATTAAAAACTTCTCAACCAGGCTTCGATATCATGGATAGCTTTGGTGTGCTCCCTCTCAGCCTCGCTAAGGATTTGCTGGTGGATGTCCTTATTGGTAATCAAGATGGTGTCAGCTAACTAGGTTCCCACCTCCTTTAGAGCTCGCTCCTTCTCCTCAAGCTCGTAGATAATCAGTTGTTGATGGTTTTCGAGCTGCACCAACTCCACCAGCACTTGTTCGCGAGCCTACTCCTTAGCAACCAATAGTGCATGCGCCTCTTTATGACTTATTTGGCTTTAGTTATGCCTTGCATTAAGTCAGTTAAGATGGAGTTGGCCTTCTGGCACTCTTCATCAATCTTTTCACCCTCTGCATTGGCCCGCTCCACCTCTCTTTTCAGCCGAGTTTCTTCAGCCATAGCCTCATCCAAAGGCATTCCCATTCTTTTAGAACTACTTTGACCTTTTCAGAAGCTAAGCTAATGATGCTAGAGATGGCGGAGTGGAGGGTGAGCAATTCTTGAATGTCTTTCTCCACCAACTACAAACGTGTTTGGTATGGAGAAGCTGCTTCAACACCAGCCAGCTTGGTCAAATTGTCCAAGTACATTTGCAAGACTGGTTTGCCTTCCTCAAAGGAGCAGCCTTCATCCATGCCATCGTAATGCTGTCATGGAGAAAGGACCGAAAGTTCTCAATCGTTCGATCCATGGCTCTTTTCCGCATGCGAGCTGCAGGAGAGAGGAGAGCTTCATCTGCAATCGGCATCGTTGTAGGAGCTTGGACCAAAGCATTGGTGGCTATGAGGGCGAGAGTTGTAGTAGACACCGCTGAGATTGTGGACTCTGCCATTATCATTAAAGTCCCAAATGAGGAGGAAAGAGTAGCCTCGGCAATCAACTCAAGAGTTGTTGAAATATGAGTCAAAAATTATGACAACAACAACACCCATCGATGAAACCATTGCCTCCTTTTCCTGAATTATTGCATCAGACTTCTAATCTAGAACTTCTATCCGTGAGCCCACTCGCTAAGAAGCGTATGAGCGAGGTGAGGTAGAAGCCCCCACATTTATGGACACTAACAGACTGGTCCATTGGTCAATAGCCTCGGGAGTCATATCAACTGCAATAAAAATTAACAAAAGAACCGTTAGCTTATATACTAAAACAACCTCTGTAAAGTAAAGAGTTAACGATTCAAAATACCTAGAGCGGAAGTTGCAGCCTCAAAGACCCGTTCATGAGGATAACTTGAGACACCCAAGGTCCCAACAGGAAATTTGGCTTCGAGAGAATGATGAGAAGTGGACTCATCATCACCATAATCTCTGAAGACATCATCTACAATGGTGTTGCTATCACCGGAATAATCGACCTCCTCCTCCTCTTTCTCTTCTTCTGCAGAAGAGATGATGATAGCCGCCTCCATCGTTCCTGCGTTAAGTTGGAACAAATATGAGGTGGTCATATTCAAATTGATAATTAAAGGAGTTGCAAAAGAGTGAATACCTTTTGAAATGATCGGTTGAGTGCTTTGAGCCAACACTTGTTGATCTGTAACGAGTGTTGACGTCATCGCCTCTGAAGTCGACGGAATTGGTTCAGTTACAACAGCAGAGGCTGGCAAGATGAACTCGGTAGCTGAGGGGGTTATGGCAACAGATGGAGTCACACCTAAACTTGGTTCGAGAGCAGTTGCGGTGTGACCCTCCCCAGCTTCTGAAGTCATCGCCATCTCATCATGGTGAGCTTATCATTTCCTCATCAAAAGGAGCAGCCTTAATCTCCCGCTGACGTTTTAACAAAACCGGGAGATTAGGAGCAAAGGCAGGCATCTGCACATGTTCAGCAATAGGGCCCTTGAGTTTCTCTAAACGTTCCCCTGCCCTGGCCAACTCCTTGGCCACTTCTTGTTCTCCTGAAATGTCGAGTTGAGAAGGAGCATACTGAGTTTGGAACTCTGCTCCCGGGAAGTCGTATAGCCCCTTGTAAGCCCCTATTTCTTCAAGAGGAGCCTCTTCAGACTCCTCAACTTGTTAGTACTCTCTCTGCCTCAGCGCACGAGGGGTTTCATCTTATCAACGCCTTAGCACCATCAGGCAAGACTCATGAGGCTTGAAGCCTTCTAGAGTCGTGCTCATGCTCCGATACCACTTACAATACGTTAGTGTATGTCGGAGTGGGTGGTCTTTGAACGGCAAAGAGAAATGGGTGTTGGTACATCTCGCATGAGTCCAGTACCAGCCTCATGCGCCATTAATCAAATCCACTTTGTAGCTTAGTCGAGGATTTATGTTCCCCTTGATCATACCCGAACTGACGGGCAAATCGACAGGGGAGATAGGGGTCCATATGGAAGATTGAGCCTGTCTAGAAGATGTGATAGCCCAGACGAATATTGACAAGCTAGCGGAAGCCACCTAAGGATAAGGTAGTATAGTTGTCCCGTTGGCACGTCCCGAAGAGATTCATCATATCCTATATCAGAGAAGTATGGGAAGCATCAGTAGAAGTTATAGTTGCTGAAGAGAGACAAATCTTTCCACATATCAACAATTTGTTTATACTTCCATGAGGACTTCTCCAGCCTTTGAACGAAGGGAATCATCTTCCCTTCCTGGCGTGCAGCCGACGCACTCATTAAGCACTCACAGTGCTGCACAAATCATGCCATCAAATATGTGTATGGTAGGCTGATATGGAGATTGGGAGTTTTGGCTACTTCTTCTCCTCCCTCCTCTTAGACGTACGACACTTTGCAGAATTGTGTCGTTAACGTATGGAGCCCGCTTTGAATGCATGCTACCATAGCTAGCACCAATGCATAAGATTACCCGTAAGCCAAACAGACCGTGGGATAGACGACCTCTATTGGGATTGACTTGAAAGAATGTGTGAGAACCACACATCTTTTCAGTCATAACATTAAGTATTTGGCAAACAGGGCCTTAGTTGATATCGGGGTCTTGGCCTGGTGGTGGAACGATTGAAAGGTTGTCCCTATCTTGAAAGCCCCCTCATCATGCTCGAGGGTTCCCAAGACCTTACCCTCAAAAATTCTATTTTCAACCGCTACTTGATCACAAACATCTAGCGGCAGAATGGGCATCCTCTTGTCATCGGTATTCTGGAATAGGTAATCAGCCTAATTCTTGTGGCTGATACCTGGGATCCTCTTCTTTTTGCCTTTATGATCCACTGCCCCGACGGTGTGCAAATAGATGTGATAGTGGCAGAGAGGTTCCCATAAGGTCTCAATCACTTGAGAGAATTTGTCTAAGAGATATTCTATCCCCCATTAACTAGGAACGTACTCCTCATATGTGAATTCTCTCATCGGCAATCCTAACACTTCATACATCTCATGAAGTACGAAGCCCAACTCCCTGTTTGGGGTGAAGAACGTACCACTTTCAGGGTAGTAGAGCTCCAGTATGCTCTGAAATTGCGGTGCGTTGATCTTGAGGACAAATTGTGTAACCCTGATGGCAGAGTACAACTCCGTACCCTACAAATCGGAGTTCTCCTCCAATAAACCCTGTGATCTTGGACCACCAAAGGCTATTGCCTAGTGCGGAGTGGATCCACCCAGGAGCTCTAAAATCCTTAGGAGGAAATTGCCCCCCGACATTGAAGAAGCGATGGCAAAAATTCTCCACCACCGCAGCTGCTTCTCCCATCAACAAGTCACTCTACAACAAGCCGGAGTGTAAAGCAGTGACGCACTTGCTGGAATTATCAATGCTGAATCCAGCCATCGAACCTGTGAAAATTCCTCAGGTGATTCCATCTTGAGTTGGAGTCAGGTCCTAATTCATCACATGAGGGACAGAGAGCGAGCACAACTCTGCAATGGAAAATCCCCTCGGCATGCTGGGGATGAAGTAGCGGGCGCCACCCAAAATATGGAGCCATCTGCTCTCGCCCAGGAGCAGACTTGTGGGGTTAGCTCTCGCGTCACCAAAAAGGAAATTTGGCTTCTTCATCTCCCTATGCTGGGAGTCCGTCATCGCCGTATCGGTGATAAGTTCACGTAGGGTCAAAAAATGACCCTTGAAAACCCTCCGTTCTACCTCTGCAGGGCTATCAGTAGAAAACACCAGTACAAGTTTGAAGATGGGGAACCTACCAGGAGCGGAGAAGCCTACACCACTGGCGTGACCAATGGCATTGATTTTGGGTAGCATCTCTTCAAAATGGACCACTTCACAAAAAAAGACAAAGCAAAGTTAGAAATTTTTGATACAAAAGCAAGAATTTCACTAAGTCCTTAAGGCAGGCGAGCTACGCTGTGCATGCGAGCTTCATTAAGCTAGAGAACCAACAAACCTCGCTTGATATAATGGACTTCTCCTGCTAATGAACTTCGCCTGACTGAGCGAGCTCGCTTGACAAGCAGAGCTCGCCTGACTAAGCGAAGCTCGCCCGATAAGCAGAGCTCACTTGACTGAGTGAAGATCACCTAAATAGCAGAACTTTGCTAGAATTTACGAAGCTCATCAGAAGAATAAACAACTCATGTTCATCTTCGCAAATTGGTCTACGGGTCATCAAACCTACCTGAAGACGGCGACAAGACGCCAGAGGCGACAAGGGCGACGCCAGAGGCGGCGAAGCGGTGCTTTTCTCTTTGCCCTTTGAAAAGCAAGTGCTTTGGTTCTTGGTGCCATCTCAAAGTTGAAGAGAAAGTGAAGAAAATTGAGTTCTTTTGTTCTCAAATAACTTAGATGAAAATTTTTCTAAGTGTGCAGTAATCTCCCAAGGAGGAAGATGAAGCCTTTATATAGGCTTGAATCAACGGTTGAGATTCAATATCTCAACCGAAGTGACAGTTCAGATCACACAAATGGTTCAGTTTTGACTGTTTCAAACTGAACAACTAAGATCAGCTCTCGATTCAACAATCCAGATCTAAAATCCAAGCGACGAGACACTTCAGATTCAAACGAGCGGTCGAGATCTAATTTTTCAAAATCAACAGCCATGATTTCTTATCGAAACAACAGCCGAGATTCGAGATCCAAATGGCACAACGGCTCAAATTGAGTACGTGAAAATGAGGACGCCAGTCAGATCGCATTAATGTGATCTGACACGCCATCATGTGGCTCGCCGGCCATTGCTTGGTGTTCACCTACAAGCGTCTGACTTGCCTGCAAGCACGTGGCTCACCTACCATTGCTTGGAGCTCACCTACATACACAAGCTCGCCTATGAGGCTAAGTTTGTCTGAACACTTAGCTCGCCTGAGTTCATTGAGCTCGCCTGAAGAGCTCATTTTAAACAAATTGATTGAGTTCGCCAGTAAGGTGCATGTCTTCGCCTGAACCAATGAACAATGATCATTTTTTATTCAAAGTATTCCAAACTTCATGCAACCTGCTTCGGGTCTGAAAACTTTAAAGGGGGTTTTGTAGGCAAATAAAATTGCCTTTAATCCAAAAATCAAAAGTTCACCTATACAACTCTGCCTGAGCATCTAAAGCTCGCAAGAACAAAGCTTATGTGGCTTGTTCGCTTGCATCAAATAGGCTTAGTCAAGCTCGCCTGAATTCTTGACTTTACAGGCGAAGTGAAGTTTGCCTAAGAAGTGGACTTCGCCAAAAAAGAACTGAGCTCGCCTGAATGATTTGATCACCCGCACGAGTCAAGCTCGCTTGTAGGAGGTTCACCTTCATGAACCAAGCTCGCCAATAGGGTTTAAGCTCGCCTGAACACTTAAGGGGTTCACTTGTCAACCTCACATGTTCACCTAGCTCGCCTGCAAGCTCGCCTGAGCGTTTAACTCGCTCGCAAGCTCGCTTGTAAGCTCGCCTGAGTGTTTAACTCGTTTGTAAGCTCGCCTGAGCATTTAACTCACTCGCAAGCTCGCCTAGCTCGCCTACTAGCTTTCCTGAGTGGTTAAAACCACTTACTTGAATTATGGGGGTAGTTACGCCAACTTCCCATGATTCAAGGGGTCGGTTATGATCTTCTCAAGCTATATATTGCCATTGATGGCAACATGAGAGGGGATCTTTTGGCTTTTTGACATTTGTGAGATCCAATTCTTGGCTCTTTGAATCTTCTTGATCTTAGCTTTCTAAGATCTTGAACTCTCTTGGCATTCTGTCTTTTGGGAGATAAAAGAACTGAATCTTTCCTATTTTGAGCATTCAGCCTTGATTTCAAGCTCTGGTGATCGTACTATTCAACGCAAGTTTCTATCACGCATTGAAACTTGCCCACAATCTTATTCAAATCATCTAAGGAAAGCGAACTCTACACGAACATTGAGGGAGACATCCTATCGCTACTAAAGAACCCACGTTAAATAAGGAGAGATCAGATCAATTCTCTTCGCTTCTGTATAAAAGTGATTTTTGATTTGTAATCCAATTTCAACTAATACAAATATTTGAGATCAATTTTACGACCTATAATAAGTAACCCCTTAAATTGCTCCTTAATAGGGTGCAACTGACCCCCTTAAATGACTCCTTAATAGGGTGTAACCGACCCCTTAAGTCACGCCATAATGGGGGTTTAATGTCCTATTTCGTGGAAAACGGTTTTGGAACCGTTTAAAACGTGTTTGAAATGGTCAAACGCGACGTTCGCATTCTAAAATGAGCTTTGTGTCTAGCACATGACACGCAGAGGTGAGCTTCGTGTTTTGAACTTAGAACGTGGTGATGAGCTCAATGTTTTGAGCTTGAAACGCGGTGATGAGCTCCGTGTTTTGTTGTTAAAACGCGGGAATGACCTTAGCATTTTGTTGTTGAAACACGAGAATGACCTCCGTATTTTATTGTTGAAAAACAGGAATGACCTCCGCGTTTGGAATTAGAAACGCGAAGGTGGACCTTCGCGTTTGGCCTTGAAGAGATCGTCAATTGTAATATCTTTTCTTAAGTTCTACAAGGATCGTCAGCTTGTAATCCATATATTTGGTTTTCGAATAAATGAAGATTCTAGAGCCCACCATCTTTCTTCTCCATCTTCACACTAATTAGGATCAGGTATCTGTAGTAATTTTTTAACAGCCTATAACGCCCTAGGCCTATGGGCCCTATTGGCACATACAAGCTGTGGGACCTACCGAAAGCAACTTGATCGTTAGCTAAAATTCACTATCAAAATGCTAACACTAGTTGTTCTTAGGCCTTGAGTTTTTCTCTATTTAAACCACTAATATTTCTTCACACTAGTCCATGTGGGACTAAAGTGATGGTGTCATATGTTAAGTACAATTTGGTTTATGCTAAGTCCAATTTGATTCTTGTTAAGTATAATTTAATTCCTGTTAAGTTAAATATAAATCATATTAAGTCTAATTCAATTTGTTTTAGGTCTAATTTCATGTTAAGTCTAATTTAAATTATGTTAAGTCTAATCTAATTCATGTTTAGTCTAATTTAAATTATGTTAAGTCTAATTCAACTTGTTTTAAGTCTAATTTCATGTTAAGTCCAATTTGATTCATGTTAAGTCTAATTTAATTCCTGTTTAGTTAAATATAAATCATATTAAGTCTAATTCAATTTGTTTTAGGTCTAATTTCATGTTAAGTCTAATTTAAATTATGTTAAGTCTAATCTAATTCATGTTTAGTCTAATTTAAATCATGTTAAGTCTAATTCAACTTGTTTTAAGCCTAATTTTATGTTAAGTCCAATTTAATTTCATGTTAAGTCCAATCTAATTCATGTTAAGTCTAATTCACCTTATTTTTAGATTTAAAACAAATTGAATTAGACTTAATATGAAACAAATTGGACTTAATATAAACCAAATTGAACTTAACATGAACCAAAATTGCACTCAATATGAATCAAAATGGACTTAACGTGAATCAAACCAGACTTAACACGAACCAAACTAGACTTAACATATAATCCATTACTTAATATTCAACAAATTAGTCTTATTATTCAACCCAATAGACTTCACATACAAGCCACTGGACTTATTATTCAACCTAATTAACTTAACATACAAGCCCTTGGACTTCACTTCTCACTCATTAGACTTAATATTCCATCTTGGACTTGAGCTTAATATCAAAAATTGTCAAAAAGAACTCATAGCTTAGAGGTCTTGAATTTGCGACGGCCTCGAGCTCCTCCGCGTCCTCCTCCGTCACAGCATCCTCCGCCTCGTTCTTTGCCACCTCTTCATCTTTAGTGTCGAAGACCGATCTGTTCTTTGACAGATCCTCCGACTAGAACTCCGACGAATTTGAGGGCTTTCTTTTATTTTCAGGTGAAAAGAAAGAGAAAGCGGGGAAAATTAGTGGGAGAAAAGTAGCGAACAATATGGTTGGAATGGTCGGAAGAAGGGGATGTAGGTGTCTGAGAGAAAAAGGATAAAGAGAGAGAAGAGGAAGGAAATGTGTTAGGAGAGAGGAGGAGAGGAGAGGAGGTGAGGAGGAAGGAGGAGCAGATGAGGAAGAAATGAGGGTATTTTTCGATTTTCTATTTATTTCTCTCTCTTTATGCTTAGTTTGTATGAAATAAATAGTCGAATCACATGAAGTGACATTTTTGGGGCTGATCCACATGAGAAAAAGAGGAAGAGGTTGGGTCACATAATGTTATTGTTATTGGGACCTTGAGACAATTTTCCCAAAGAAGAAAAGGAAAAAAAAAATAAAATACATCCGC
Source organism: Asparagus officinalis (assembly GCF_001876935.1). Lineage (NCBI taxonomy): Eukaryota > Viridiplantae > Streptophyta > Magnoliopsida > Asparagales > Asparagaceae > Asparagus > Asparagus officinalis. The sequence goes on along the minus strand of NC_033803.1, from coordinate 56,074,041 downwards.
ATCATGTCGAATAAGATAATTTGCCATGATATCCGCATGCAATCTAAAATGATAATATCCATGGGGTCAGACGTCTAGGCCAATAACAAGCCCAAGCCCAAACCAGAAGACCATAACCCTTCATTAGACCAAAAAGCGGCCGTTAATTGCCAAACCATCACATTAATAAAGGCTAAGTATAGCTTCTACATGTTGCGAACAAAACTGGCAACAGTTTTGTAGACAAAGACATCAAAATCTAATTTTGGAATAAGATTTCCATAAATGTGAACGTTTAAACTAAATTCTAAATCTTGCTTATTTAATTATTTTTCTTAAACTAAACTCTTTTATTTCAAATTTTTTTTTTTGTTCGTCTTCATTTGGACTTCATGCGCAAATCAACCCGAAAAGCACGGATCGGCCAAGAGCAGTCCGCAAACTGTCGCTTTTATTACTTGGATGCCAGCCAATTACTTGCTTGACCAGCTTTATTTATTAATTTTTTTTTTCTTGTTGTCGTCAAACAACAATAATAAAGACAAGGCATGTTGTTTTATGTCTTATCCATTAACCGTCCATGACTCCCTTACTCTTGGGCGCGTCAAGAAGCTCCTCAAATATTTGCCGACCTTTTCCAGCAAACCTTCCTAGCGTCACAACATTATTTTCAAGAAAACCCCAAATCTTTCAACAAAATTTTCATAAAACGCAAGCACACAACATTATATCTCAGAGAACTCCCATGAACTTTTGATGCGGTTTCAGAACCGCCCTCCAGGGGGGTTTAATGACAAACCTAAAATTCAGTTTGGGAAAAACTAGGCCACAGTTGGTCCTGTGCCTCTCAGGCCAAATATTTAAATCACCTCCCACTTGAATCAAAATAAAACTAATTTAATTCAACCTATCTCGGGGGAAGTCCTGACTTACTTTTTTTTTTAATTTCCCGAACCCAAACAAATTCTAAGGACGCGTTTGGTTAGGGGCTGTTTGTTTCACATTTTTTTTGGGATATAGGGTGGATTTTAAGTTTTGGGATGTAAAAAGTGTCATTTTTGAGTTTTGAGATTCCATAAACTTTGTTTGTTTCAAAAATAATTTTGGGATATTGAATCCCTAAATTATAAACAAATAATATATTTTTAGGATTTGTGAAATCCTCTCTTTTGTTTCAATCTTTTTTTGGGATATAAGGTGGATTACAAGTTTTTTGGGTTTCAGAATTCCATAAACAATGTTTGTTTCAAAACCAATTTTAGGATATTGAATCCCCAAATTATAAAAAACTATTATATTTTAGCATTTGTGAAATCCTATTTTTGTGAGAGGATTTGGGTTGGATATTGCACCTATATATTATTAAAAAATTATTATATTATATTATATTAGCATGCTATACTATAAAATAATTAATATAATATAGAATTAATATATTATATAATATTATAATAATATAATATTTAATATAATACATCTATTCCTCTATTAATAATAGGAGGACCCAAGAATCACTGTTCATGCTGTAGTAAATGCTGCAGTAAATGACTGTAGCATTTTATATATATTTTAACATTATTATATGATAATAATAAATATATATATTTAATATTATATATATAATATATATAATATATTATATTATAATATATATATATATATATAATATATAATATGTAATATAATATATATTATATACATAATTTTATATTATAATATATATATATATATATATATATATATATATATATAATATATATATATATATATATATATAATATATATATATATATATATATATATATATATATATATATATATTATATCTTATATAATATAATATATAATATATATATATTATATATTATTATATATATAAATATATACTATATAATATGTATAGTAATTATATGTTATATATATAATAAATATATATATATATATATATATATATATATATATATATATAATATATATATATATATATATATATATATATATTATATATATATTTAAAAAATAAGATTAATATATTATCACATGTGTTACAATAATTAATATAATATAAATTAAGACATGGCAATGTTAAAATAATTAATATAATGTAAAATTAATAATATTATAATAATATATAATAATATAATATTTAATATAATACATCTATTCCTCTATAATAATAGGAAGGACCCAAGAATCACTGTTCATGATGTAGTAAATGCTAGTAAATTACTGTATCATTATATATATTTACATTATATATAATATATTATATAATATATATATATATATATATATATATAATTTATTTATATATATATATATATATATATAAATATATATATATTAATATATATATATATATATATAATATATATATATATTATATATATATATAATTATATAATAATAAATAATTATATATTATATATATAATATATATATATATATAATATATATATATATAATAATTATATATATTAATATATATATTATATATATTATATATATACTATATTATATTATATATATATATTATATACATATATATATATTATATATGTTATTAAAATATTATAATTAATATAATATATTATATAATAATATATGTATATAAAAGTATTATATACTATTATAATATAATGTTGTACTATTATATATATTATAGTATGTGATATTGCATAATAATATATAATAAATATCATAAAATAAATTATACGTATAAATTACAAATTATAGTATTCCAAATCCCAAAATATTGATGTAACAAATAAAATATTACAAATTGTAGTATTTCAAATCCCAAAATATTGATGAAACAAACAAAATATTACAAATTATAGTATTCTAAATCCCAAAATATTGATGAAACAAACAAAATTTTAGAGATCCCAAAACCCATAAAAAATTTTATGGATTTCAAATTCTATGATGAAATCCATATCCATAAATTTTGGGATTTTAAACAAACAGCCCCTTAAAGTTTTTTGAGACGGAAAGGAGTTGAAAGCTGACATAGTGTGCCGGAGCGCCTGTTCTTTTTCTGATGCTGCCCCCACCCATTTCACTGACATCTTCCAGCTTTCCACCAAATTCACTCAATTTTACAGCGTTTTAGACGAAAAGCTACATGCTGGCAGAAATACCCAACAATATTCGGCAATCCAAACGGGCCCTAAAGGTTCGGCCTAGTATACAGTTCAAAGGGGAAAATTCACCGCAGATGTAAATAAGGATTTGTTAAGGGCTCGGAATAAAGAAAGGTGGGGAGAAAGATATTGGCTGAGGAGGGGACACGTGGGGGAAACTGCGCCACCCCCCATAAAGCGAGGAGACAGCGACGCGGGAGGCGAGCAAAACAAAGTTGGGGAATATTCAAGAGAAATATTTGCAGTGACCTCCCTACATAATGAACCTTTTCCATTTGAGTGCAAAGAAATCAATCACTTGGAAGAAGACTTTTCTGTGGCTTCTTTCTGAATTTGTACAAGGCGCTAATTTTTTTGGTCCACTAAAGATTCAATAGACATAGCGACAAAAATTACATCTCTTTTAAACTGGACTCA
>NC_033803.1:56034563-56070487 GCF_001876935.1 Asparagus officinalis | reverse complement strand
AAAAAAAAAAAACTTTGTTCCAAATATATATATATATATATATATATAAACAAAGGTCAGTTTGTTTTTATGTACATTAAAAAGATAAAAAAATATGAGTATGGCTTCACGACAACTACTGCTGATCCGTGACTCAATAATAAATAAACGAGGCTGCGAAACAATCTAAAACAAGTTTGAGTCACGATTTAGTCTGGTTTGCTGGAAATGTAGCAAATGTTGCATGTGATGTGATAAGGACAAATTTTCAAAACCAACCTATTTACAAATTTAATCGCAGAAAACAACCTATTTCAGATTTAATTGCAAAAACCGACCTGGTTTCAGCCCTGGAGCTGAAACCAGGTCGGTTTTTGAAAATTTTTATCTGAAACTTCACGGGAGTTGAACTCCCGTGAAGTTTCGTAGTTTAATTTTTTTTTTGTACTGGGAAACTTCACGGGAGTTCAACTCCCGTGAAGTTTCGAAAGTTTTTTCACAAAAACCGACCTGGTTTCAGCGCCAAGGCTGAAACCAGGTCGGTTTTTGTAATTAAATCTGAAGTGGGTTGTTTTCTACGATTAAATTTGTAAATAGGTTGGTTTTGAAAATTTGTCCGATGTGATAAAGCTTGGACGCAAATAGTTAAACATTTTAGAGTACTAAAGTGAAAAGAAACCTCAATAAATGGACGTTGCTTCCGGCTTTACCCGAACCATAAAAGAAACATGAGAGCGAGGAGAGTCTACTACTAGCCTTCAATTAACTCCCCCATTTATTACCCCGAGATCTCTCTCTCTCTCTCTCTCTCTCTCTCTCTCCTCTCCATGAGCCTAGCGTGAGCCGTAACCTCACACAATGGACCGCCAGCCGAGAGCCCGCGCCGCGGCGCCGCCGCCGTCGTGGACGTCGCGCGCGGCGGCGACGCCTTTGCGATTACGGCCTCGAGTGCCTGCTGACCATAATGAGAACCCTGAGGATGGGCTCCTGCTTGTCCCTCCGCTGCCTCCGACGCCCTCGTCGAGCGGCGGCGTTTTCCGGTCGCTCATACGATCGAAGAAGCAGCCAACAAATAACGAGGAGAGCCGCTAGGAAAGATGAGGCGGCGGCGAGGAGCGGCCTTCGCTGGAGGCGATGCGGAGGATCCCGGGGAGGATGTTCTCGAACGGGGCTAGTGGAATTGCTTCGATGTTCACTCAGCAGGGGAAGAAGGGGACTAATCAGGATGCTATGATCGTTTGGGAGGTAAAAAAAAAGAAAAAAACCCTAATTTTAGTTTTGGAGCCATTTTTGTATTGTTTAAGTCATTGCTTTATTGATGGAGAATGAATAACTTTAGAGATATAGGTGAAATTGAAGAATTTGGTTGGTTCTGATGTATACTATTAACTATAATTGAAGATATGCATTAACACGAGTGGGTGCAGTATAAAGTTTACCTTTGGTTATGTGAAAGTGGCGAGCGTGTTCATCTTGGTGAAAGTGACTTGAGTGTGTTCATTTTGGAAAGTAGGAGAAGGGAATTATTCTCAATCAACTTTGACACCTCATTTGATGCGCGGGAATTGGATCAAATGAGAATGGAATGAAATAACGAAAGGAATTCCATAAGTGTAGAAGCGGAATGCTCGTTCCTATTCTCATGTTTGGATGCGATTAGAGAATGAAATGAGAATGAAAATCTATTTATTTTTTGTATGGATGATTAATAAGAAATCATGGCATATTTGATATTTAATTTAAAATTTTCATTCCTACTTAAGTGGGAATGCTCATTCTCTACAAACTCATTGGGAATGCCCATTCCCACAAAAAGTGGGAATAAAGGAGAAGTGAGAATGAACATTCTAACTTCTAAAAATGATGTTGTGTTTGGTACACATGAATGAGAAGAGGGAATGAGCATTTTATTCCCATCTATTCCAGCGCTCCAAACAAAGTTTGAGGGTACATCAAGGAAACAACTTTTTGATAGCTGCAAGGGGAAGGAAAAGCTAGAAAGGAGTACCAATTTTTTCACAACAACCTGCATGCGAGCGGGGTGTTCTGATCCATACAAAAAAAAGTATCGGGACAATTGGGGAATTCCATTTCCCTCTTTGTATGGATCACAATAACTCGCTTGCATGAAGGCTGTTATGGTAGGATTTGTACTTGTGTGACAGTGCTCACAACAAGGTGCCACGTGGAAAAGTTGCAATGTTTATGTGAATACAACTCTGGGTGTTATAGAGAGGAAGTGGAAAATGAAAGTTTGAAAGTACTGAATGAACATTGTTTACCTTCATTTTCAGATTGTCAAACACACAGAAATTGACTGAATACAGTGTGCTTCATCCAACTTATTTTCTCTAGGTTGATCCTTGATTCTTCTAGTATAAATATCAATATGCATACCACTAAACTGTTGAAGATATATATGTGAAATTGTATAAGATCCCCCCGTGTCTTGGAGAGCTTGATATTTAGGAATGGTAAAGTCAACATAGTTAGCATGCCTCTGCATTATCAAAGAAAGATGTGTGATTGTGTCCACGTTTATAGAACAACTGAGGATCGAGAGTCATGTTAGACATGCTAAAGTCAGTGGCTAACCATTTCCTTCTATACCCGGAGTAGGAAATGAGATGCTGAGATACATGGAATTCCATTAGTTGAGATGTGGCTCATATACTCAACTCCATTACAATAGCCATACTCGTAGTTGGAAGAATGTCTGCGCATTGCCTTCCTACTCAAGTGGTTGCTAGTGATCCAGAAAATAGGTAATTGTGATCGTAGCACTGTTGATTAACATCCTTGAGAAGTTAAATCAAGCTTGAGTATTAAGCAAGATGCAACAATAATGAGTAGAGAATGTTGAGTTAGAACTTAGAAGTGATAATAATATCTGTACTTTTTAGTGAGATGATGCTAGAACATGAATTGTCAGGTGCACCAAAACGACCTTAGCAGATAATTTATACACGAACTTTGACAAAGTTATGCTGGGCATTTCAACTGTTAGGGCTGAGTATGCATTTTAGGGCTGAGTATGCAATGTTGAATTAGAACAAATATTAAAAAAATTACATGTTAGATGTTTCGGTGTTGGATATCAAATGGAGTATGGACTGAAGGTTTGGCTTGGTTGAAAGTAGCTCTGATGATTGTCATCTTTCAGCTCTGGACTACAGGAGATTTTCTTTTTCCTTTTCACCCCTGATAAGGACTTTGGTTGTGAGAATATAGTTTGGCCATTGAATGCGATATTGGAGCTTAATGGTAAGAAGACGCAGTAAACAGAGTGATGGTATGATATTTCTGTAATGGCAACCAGAAAGTGCCGTGGAAATAGACATAGTTACGAGATGATATTATGCCTTTAATAAACTGATTATGTGAAACATTTTTTTTCTCTTCATACATTAGGAAAAATCTCACTTTATCCTCTTTCTGCATAAGATAGATGCTAGATCAGTTAACTTCAGCCTTCTGTACAGTGAGGCATTGTGCAGCTCACTTATCCAGGTTTAAATCCTGGGTACTGCTTCTGGGATTCAAACCTTGGTCCTCTTCAACCTTGAGCTAATGCAGTTTACCAGCTTCAGTTGAATATTGACAGATCGAAGTCATTACTTATTGGATTTTTCCCCGTACTTATGTAGAGTACAGCAATGAAAATGTGTTGTATTGGGTTTAGCATGGCTAGACAAATAATGGGCACAGAAAAAGATGGAAAAAGTTAAATTAAAGAAAAATGGAAATGGAAAACACAGCATTTGGTATGCACAAGCTAGTCTAAGCTAGTCTTTGTGAATGATGACTGAGTGCATCTTTCTAACATAGCTGCCACCAGGTCTGTCTGTTGAATGACCTCTAACTTATAATACTGCGCCTTGTTTCCTATGCTGTATACAGAAGTTTTCTTCATTTATTGTTGCCATCTGTTATAACAAAATTCAGATATGATGGGGTTAAGTCATTTTTATGTTGTTTTGATTATAATCTATTTCCAATTTTCCAGAACTTCTGCGCAAGAAGTGACACGATTTTCTGTGGGGTTTTTGATGGCCATGGACCATTTGGACATGTGGTCGCAAGACGCGTGAGAGATTCTCTCCCACTGAAATTAAGTTCCCATTTGGAAGTTGAAGTTGGCAATATTTGCTTTAAAGAGAACAATAATTTAAGCAAAGCAGGGAGCATGAATTCCGAGGAATCTTCATCTCTTAATTTGGAGGAAAAATCTGGGGTTTCTGTTGATTTGAAACAGAAGGAGAATCATTCAGATATACTTATGGGATTTAAACGGTCTTTCTTGAAGGCCTTTAAGGTTGTGGATAAAGAACTAGAAGTACACCCAAATATTGATTGCTTCTTTAGTGGGACAACAGCAGTTACCCTTCTCAAGCAGGTAGTAGTCTTATAGAAATTTTATTTGTATAGTTTGTACACGTCGAATTGAAAAGGGAACAGCTTCTTTTCTAGATCTGCGTCATGCTTGATTAACTTCATTTCTAACTTTTGTAGGGTCAAGACCTTGTAATTGGTAATGTTGGAGACTCACGAGCTATTATGGGTACAAGAGACCAAAATGACCGCTTGGTTGCAGTTCAGTTGACTGTGGACCTCAAGCCAAATCTTCCGAGTAAGAATACCTGCCATTCTACCTATGACTCCAAATTTACATTCTGCTGTTTTTTTCTCCCTAATTCCTATTATTTCATCTGTATTTATAATGTACTTATAGGGTACATTTATAAGGCTCCTTTTGCTGTCCGTAATTTACAAACATCTAAATTTTACAACACTTGTAGTTTGAACAGTGAAATTGTAATTCTATTTACTATTTTGGTCCTGTTTCCTATGATCTCCAATAAATTTCGTCTATGAAATGTATTTAAATATTCTTAACTGATTCACTCTATTGGATGGTTTCAGTTTTAGATGCACTTTCTACACTTACTCACGCTATCGAATACTTACATCGTTAGATGCACTTCCTTCTAATACGTGAGGTCTGATTTCAATTCCACATGTTTTAGGGTGAATTCAAGTCTATGGTCTTACCATGATCTAACTTTAGTTTGCTATGAGAAATTGCACTCCACAGGTTGTTACATGCTTAATCTTTAGCAAATGCTTCAACTGGGTGTACTAGTTTTTCAATAACAAGTAACAAAAATTGGTCTTATGATTTTGACAGGGGAAGCAGAGAGAATAAGGCGGTGTAAGGGCCGAGTTTTTGCACTTCGAGACGAGCCAAAGGTGGCTCGGCTTTGGCTTCCAAATAACAATGCCCCAGGCTTATCAATGGCGAGAGCTTTCGGAGATTTTTGCCTCAAAGACTTTGGCCTTATCTCTGTGCCTGAAGTTTCATATCGACGCATCACTGAGAAGGATGAGTTCATTGTGTTGGCCACCGATGGGGTAATCAAACCTTATATTTGTCCATGTTCCTTTGTTGGGGTTTTTACATATATACCCCCAAAATCATCTATATTTGCTAATTTCTCCCAAGTCTAGGTATCTGCTATTGCTAATATACTGCCCAAACTACTGTGTTGAGCTGAAACAAACCCCAAAAGTTAATGATAATAAATAACTAGTCTTCTGCATGCATGACACAGTTGAAAGTTGTGCTAAAAGATGTTAGCACCTAATATACATAGTTTTATTACACACAAATGTGTACAGTGCCATGCACGCATCATGTGAAATGTTGTTAGTGTGGTTGTAATTCATATGGGTGTTAATAATGTCTGATGTGCAAAGGATTCAGATGCAGTTTGAAATGTTATGCAGATGCATGTTGATTACAGAGAATGGTTCCATTTAGGCAACCTTGGGATGGGTCCCAAGGAGTCATACATCCACAAATCAAAATAGTGGGTTGTAAATTGTTACTACTAAGACTATATATCATTTTATTATGAGTTGGCTTCTCAATTCCATTTATTGTATGTCTGCATTCTGAGACAGAAAAATACTTTGCAATTTTCTCCCTTGAAGTCCTGAAATGGAAATCTAACACAAATTATCAAACAAACCATTGAAGAAATATGGAGGGGGAAAAACTGTATGTGTCCTCCATATCCACTGCCACACTTGCAGCCAGAAACAACCTCCCTTGTCATTGGCTGCGGCAGCAGGAGCGATGATGTGCTGTATGCCATTAAAGAAAAGATAGAGTTCGCGGTGGTTTGAGGTTGGAGTGGGGATTGAAAGTTTCAACAATTGATGGGAGAGGTTTGGCAATGAGGGATAGTTGACAATTAGTCTAAGAGGTGCACGAGCTACCATTATTACTCTTGAGGAGAGAGAAGAGGGCTCTTTCTCGTTTGTTGTTCAGTGTGGGTAATTTTTTGGGGAAAGATGGTTGAGAATTGGAACATGGGGATGGAACATGGCAGTTTCTTTTTTTGGGAATATTCTCCAATTTTGTCCCTCCTATGATTGGGTAAAGCATGATAAGTTTTATGGATATTTTGAAATCGTGACGCACCGGGATAGAGCAACGAAAAATTGGTCCAAAAGCCAGCCTTCTCCAAATAATAGTAATTAATAGATATTAAGATATTCATAATTTTATTGATAGCTGTCTTGTTGAAAATTTCCTGTTCTACCGTTCATAAACTAAAAGAGCTAACTTGGGAGGGTATTTCAGCTCAATATGGTATAGAATTTATTCTCGCAAAAAAGAAGTTATAAAATTGGGGGCATATTAGCAAATATCTAGATTTGGAGAGTAAACTCGCAGATGTGGATGAGTTTGGGTATCTATGTAAATCACCCTTCTTTGTTTCTCTTCTGGCTATGCCCTTCAAATGAATTGATGAGCTGTGCTTTTATTTTGCTAATAAATGTGTGTGCCTCTGATTGCTGTAGGTTTGGGATGTGCTATCCAATGAACAAGTGGTAACTATTGTTGCCTCAGCTCCTGATCGGTCTAATGCATCACGCGCTATTGTTAACGCAGCAATTCGATCATGGAGGATCAAACATCCAACATCCAAAATAGATGACTGTGCTGTAGTTTGCCTTTTCCTCAATACAGAAGAAAATGTTTCAAGTACCAAAGAATCCTGTAATGGTTGGTCGTTGAACTCAACAGAAGCTGGGAAGAACACTGCTTTAGATCCTTCGAACCCAACATCAGTAGAGCGATCAACAACTATTCGGTCATCTAGGATCCTCCAACAACACAATATTAATACTTCATAGATTTGTTCTTGGTAGAAAGATCAAGAAAATATTGCTGTATGTATATGTAGTATTTCTTGTTTTGATTAAGGTGGGTAGACCCGGCTTTATTATTTTTGACCGGGAAATATGTTTTTCCACCTAATTATTCATTTCCATGTCACGTGTGAGTAAGAATGGAAGTATTTGTTGTAAAGTTACAGGATGATAAACTTGATCGATAGCATGATAGTTGGTGATATATTTATATTTTGATTTCGATGTCATTGAATTCTGTTGAACTACCCATGTTTCTTTGAGAAATTGGGGCAGCAACTTAGGTGACTTCTTCAACATTTGACCTACGAACCACCTTGCTACTGATAAGCGTTCACTGATTTTAGTTTCATGTAATCCATCTAGCTAGTTAGAAAAAGATCAAGCACCCATATGAAATCCTAACTGAAATCTCAAAGCTGAAACCACCAATTCCTGCGATTTAAATCTATAATCCAAAGGTTAAACCAATACCGCCATAAATTTTATTTATTTTCTCGATAAACTACCATGAACGCTGAAAATTACAGTAAACCATCACGAAATTTCTAATTTCAGAAAAATTCTCTAGTAACAGACTGATTTGGTTCCAGCATCGGAAAATCCAATCCTGCTGTGGTCCTGGCCCTTGATAGAAGTTTTTGGATAGTTGGCCAACTCCATTGTCTTCTCTACTTTGTCTTCTTTTTGTTTCCAGCTCATCGCGATAAACAGATTGACATGAAAACGGACATTTCAGGCTTTTTCATCTGTTTCTGTCCTTTTAATCTGCAAATTTTTTCAACATATTTCCTTTGTTCCAGAGACACCAACGTGTCATCATCACCAAGGTCCCAAGTTTGACTAATGCAACTAACATACACAGCTTTAGATTCTCAAGCCTATCATCAGCCAGTAATTAAAGTCGGAACTCCAGAAGACCTTTTTGATATTTGAGGATAACAGTCCAAGTTCCAGTAGTAAAATACAAGAAGTGACAAGATGAGCGTTACGATTCCATTTTGTTTTACGAAGAGTAAAATTTGTTTCATCCTGCCATCTTTTTCAGTCTTAATAATCGACAGAAGACATCCCGATAGGATAACTAAGAAAGGCAGCAAGAGGGATCCTTTGGATTGAGATATTTACTGAAAATATAAGACACCTTGGGCACAAGTAATTATAAGCTCAGAAGATTTCTCAGGAAAAGTGAGACTTCCTTTACGATTGAAATCCAAGGTCTCACTAGGCTCAGGACTTCTCAGAAACATTCTCTTGAGAACATTAGCTGTCTTCGTGAAGATGCACGAGTGCTTAAGAGTTATGCTACCCAAAATTATTTCCCTTCTTCGAAACATTGCTAACAGAATATCGAGTAATCTTCTCTTCTCATTCTTTAAATCGATGGTATGATCTTGTCCCATACAGTCATTAGGGCAGAATTGCTCTGTTTGTAACCTATAACATCACATATGAATTATAAACATTTTTATAAATAACAATAGAAGACACTTAACATGCCCGAAATCTTCTTAATTAACTTTGACGATATACTCTACAATTCATATCGGTGAAGTTACGCTTTATGATGCTTCAGTAAACATCCCCATGCTGAGCCTCAGATATCGCAACTTCTGCTGTAGTCTGTACTCGCTTCTGGCTCTCCACGGAAAAATCTGCCTTCTGCTCTTGGATTTTTCATGTACTTCCTCACAGCCCAACAATGAAAATAACCCTTAGGCTCATGCCTCGATCCCTCCCATCACTGTATTTCAAATCTTGCAATCTGGCAACCATTGAAGGAGGTATTCGTTTATCATCCATGTTCGTTTATCAGACGTAACAGCTCAAGTAACCATGAGAATCATCATCAAGTGGTTATTGCCTGTATGATATACAATCGTAGAATCCTGGTGTCGTTCTTCATAATTCATCTACACTAGTTTCATGCTCATTAAATGAAGTTCAAAGTTTTCTTGCACGCCATTCCTCTCTAAAACTTGCAATTGGTGCTTCATAATTCATCTACACTAGTTTCATGCTCATTAAATGAAGTTCAAAGTTTTCTTGCACGCCATTCCTTTCTAAAACTTGCAACTGCTGTAAGCTCAACATGCATATCGCTGGTAAGTATAGCACTCTCTCTTTATTTACAGTGACATCCTAAAACCAACTTGATCCTGGGCTCTTCTGACTACATCTCTCCTTCATCACTCTCCTAACTCGTGCAGCATCCTCCCATCGATCTTTTGACGCATAAATGCTTGAAAGAAGTATGTAGTTCCCTGTATTCCCAGGCTCCAACTCAAATAACTTCCCAGCGATCCTCTCTGCAATCTCCAGGTTACGATAAGTCTTACAACCTGCAAGCAAAGCTCCAAGAGCTCCAGGATGTGGCCCTTTTGGCATACTCCATGCCATTTCAAATGCTTCTTCAAGCCGTCCTGCACGACTTAACATGTCAACAACACAAGCATAATGATCAGGTCCGCGCTCAATTTCATAATCCCGAACCATGCTCTCCCAAAATTCCAACCCCATGTCAACTAGCCCAGCATGGCTACAAGCACTCAACACTCCAACAAATGTTATGTGGTCAGGCTTTATGCCGTCTGCTCGCATTCGATAGAATATCTCTAGAGCTTTCTCTCCGTGACCATTGGAAGCGAGCCCGTTTAACAGGGCAGCATACGAGAACACATCTCGATAAGGGATTTCATCAAACAGGTGAAGAGCCTGTTCAACATTCCCACACTTAGCGTGCATATCGACCAGTGCAGTGAGGACCCGCTCGTTCCTCTCAATCCCATTTCGGTCCACGTAGCATCCGATCCAATTTGCGAGCTCGGCTCTCCCCAATTGGGCAGCGGCAGAGATAACCCCAGTCATCGTCGCAGGATCTAGGGCAACCCCCGTCCTCTCCATCTCCCAAAACAAACCCATCGCCTCCTCCGCCCTCCCGCTTTGCGAATACCCTGTTATCATCACGCTCCACGAAACCAAATTCTTATTCGGCATCCTATCGAACAACTCCCTCGCATCATCCAACAAACACCCCTTACAATACCCCATCACCAACACGCTCCAAGAAACCACATTCCTCTCCGTCATCTCATCAAACACCGCCCTCGCCATCCCCAGCTCCCCAGCATTGACGTACCCGACCACCATCGCGTTCCACGTGATCACGTTCCTCTCTCCCATTCCGTCAAACACCTTCCGGGCACGGCGCATGTCCTCTCCTAACCTAGCGTGGGCCCCAAGAACGGCATTATAAGAAACTGTATCTTTAAGAGCCATTTCATCAAACACGTCGTGGGCAAGTTCAAGTTGGCCGCATTTTCCGTAGAAATCAACGAGGGCATTGGCGACGGGCAGGTACGAGGTGTACCCGGTTTTTGTGAGACGGGCATGGAGCTCGGAGCCGGAGGGGAGGAGGGAGAGGGAGGCGGAGGAGTTGAGGAGGAAGGGGAAGGTGAAGTTGTTTGGGGAGAGGGGAGAGGCGCGGTCAATGCGAGTAGAGACGGAGCCGGAGAGGAGGGCGTGGGATTTGGAGAGGCTGCGGATGCGAGGTTGAGAGGCGGCACAGGAGGCGAGGGGTGAGAGAGGGGAGGAGGGGAGAGGAGAGATGGGTAGAGGGCGAAGAGCGAGGAAGAAGAGGAGGGGTGTTTGGTTTGGAGTTAGCGGCGGCAGGATAAGGTGTGAGATTTGTTTCGAGGTGGTGGAGGGGGAGGAGGAGGTGTGAGTGAGGGCTGGGCGGATGGGAGGAGATGGGATTCGCTTTGTGTGATGCCGGATCGGTTGCGCTTGAGGAGGAGGAGGGGGGAGATGGTGAAGCCACCTTTGGCCGTGGTGTGGGAATTCGAAACAAATTTTTGGAGGGAGGAATTAATGAGCGAGTAGATAGATTGGAATGAAGCATGCACATATATGAATGAATATACGAGGTACAAGTGAGCTTCATGTGCATGTACACGTACGTATATAGACCCAGCTGGGAACAAGTCATGAGTTTTTAGTTGATGTTGACGAGTTGATTTTGTATATACATATATGTATGTACATTGGTAGGAGGTTAATTATGATGCCACCGCAACATGGCTACAAACATGATAAGATATTCCATTACAAATTAGTTGAACTTCGGCCTACAAACATGATTAATCATGGAAGCAGCATGACGTACACACCAATCATTAACAAACATTGGAGTTGACTTCACTTTCTATTCTAATTAACACCACTTGTAGAGTTGTTGGGGCTTTGATGGAGGTTCAGGAACCAACCTTAATAGAAAGCTTAAACTGCTAGGTAATAACCCTAGCTAACTCTTATTTTAAGGCAATTACTCTTGTTTATCCTTTTCAGTGTAAGACTATACTCAGACATGAATATTCTGACAATCACAACACCACCAACACAAAAGTGTGTTGTAGAGGAAGATATATAGTTGAAAATTAGATGAGTTGCAGCTAGGAAATGCTTTAATAGTACAGATTAGAACCACATAACATTACATTCGTTATTCTGTTACTTGTGATCAAACATAAAATTGCAACATAACGCACTTGGTTGGGAGCTCCGTTACATGACCACAGTAGCTAGTGATCTCATTCACATTGATAAGACCAAGATTTCGGAGCCATATTAAACCTCTGATGAGTGTAATTGAAGGAAACACTCTGAAGTGGAGCCAAAGGCAAGCCCGCATTGGCAACGCAGTCATCAAACCGTACCACCCTGAAAACCATGGGGCTGACCAGGGACTGAGGGAAATCCCCGCACTTGACGTGGACTTCGATCACCGGGCACATTGGGCAGCTGTTCGTGATCGTGACGGTGAACTTCGGTGGGTGTCCGAATCCTGTTTGAGTCTGCTTCACTGATGGGATGCTCTTCAAGCATTTTGCCGCCCGTCCTGCAACGGCGCCGAGCAGTTGGTCCTCAAACTCAACAATTTATAATTTGTCATTGAGAGAGTGAATTCTTTGGTTGTGTTTTCTTAGTAATGGAGAAGATCTATTCTTTCTAACAATCTCATAAGAATAACAAATGCAAATAATAATAAAAAAAGATTGGAAGACATTGTTTTCTCAGTTACAACTTAATATTTAGTAGATGATTGTGATTCCTCTTGAGTGATACTGTTTGGTACTTTCTTGGCCACAACCATTTCTGTTATACCGTTCATCTTTGACTGCAAATCTCAAGAATGCTAATTTTAAATTTAGAATGAGTCACAACCGTTGACTAAATAATAAACTGTTAAGGAAGTGGAATCTCTACTGCGTTTTGAAAACGTGACAAGCATGGTAGCAAATGCAAGTAATAGTAGCTATAAAATGTAAATTTTAACAGATTTTGCTACTGACCATGGGGAAGCTGCAGGAGCAATAACAGTAGGGAGAGAGCTAGAAGGAACTTGGACATAGAGGCTACTACGCTGAGGCTGAGCTTTTCTTTTAGTACTTAGCGTGGAAAAATTCTGATGAGATTTACATAATAAGTATACAGATATTAGGTAATGATGGAGGGTGTGAAGATTTAAGAAAGATCACATGGGGGTTGAGGGGGTCGTAAGTGGATCACATGTTAAGAGTTCTGGTAAAGATGACTTTTTTAGTAGTGCACTGTGTAAAGGTGATACATATGATTGCATTACTGTCTACATTTATGGAAGCATGTCATTTGTTCTTTTCTTTTATGTCTTTCCTTGGTTATTTTCCTTCCCTTTTTTATGATGTTTTTTTCTTGTGCGTGCACGTACAGTTGCCTTTTTCTCATATGGAAAAGGATTTTTGATCGCGCTTTAACGCTGCGGCCAACCGCTCGTGAAACGCCGGTGTCCCCACCTTGCAAGTTGTTATGGACCACCCCGTATGGCCTGCGAGTTGGCATCGCGCTGTTATAGCGGATCCAAAAAAAGCACGTGGTTCTCCCATATTTCTATGCTTTGGTTTAAGTTGATTGATGATATATATAATAATAGAAAACTAGGCGTTCTTGACAACCATTCCCATCAAGGATGCTCAAAATCCCATCGGTATTGTGCATCCTTAACAGGATCTTATCAGGGATAGCCTATTAATATATATCGTGTCATGGATGTTGACATCCTTGATGGGCACCTATCAAGAATGCACATTCATGATGAGATATCCTTGACGACATTCACTATCAAAGATTTTTTGGCATCCTTGTCGGGCGGCCATCAAGATTGTTTGAAGCATCCTTGATGGCAAATGTTGTTAAGGATGTACAATCCTTGATGGCAACAGCTGATGCTCCTGCAGAGTCCTCAACGCTATCCGTAGATGCTCCTCGTGATCTTCCTCCGATCTCGAGTAAATGAGAATATCATCAATGAAAACGATCACAAACTGATCTAAGAAGGGACGAAAAACCCGGTTCATCAAGTCCATGAATACCGCAGGTGCATTGGTTAACCCAAATGACATGACTAAGAACTCGAAAGAACCATATCGAGTAAGAAAGGCGGTCTTGGGAATATCAATCTCCCTAACCCACAACTGATGATAGCCAGAACGAAGATCAATCTTCGAGAAATACTACGCACCCTGCAACTGGTCAAACAAGTCATCAATCCTAGGTAGTGGGTACATATTCCGGATAGTGACCTTGTTCAACTCTCGATAATCTATGCATAATCTCATACTGCCATCCTTCTTCTTCACGAAGAGGACCGGCGCGCCCCACGGAGAATGACTCCGGCGAATAAAACCCTGAGCTAATAACTCGTCCAACTGGGTCTGAAGCTCCCTCATCTCAGCTGGTGCCATACGATAGTGTGCGCGGGATATCGGGGCTATGCCAGGCTGCAATTCAATACAAAACTCCACCTCTCTCACCGGAGGTAATCCAGGTATGTCCTGAAAGACATCCTGATACTCTGAGACAACTCTAGTCTCTAATAACTCAGCACCCTGATCCCGTCGCATCACCTCCTCGATGTAAGCCAGAAATGACTAATCATCTCGGACCCGTCGGACGCTCGTAACTTGACTGTCTTCGCAAAGCAGTCAATGCTAACATGGTAGGAAGACAACCAATCCATACCAAGGATGACATCGAACTCGGACATATGCAACACTATCAAATCAACTATGAACTCTGACTCGTCCAAACTGACGGTATACCTCCTACAAACGCTCTCTAGAAGCGATACCTCACCTAAAGGGGTGGAAACTGATAAAGGGGTGTCTAGAGGCTGAGCCATGAGCTGGAGTCTATCCATAAATGCATGCGAGATGAAAAAATGCGAAGCTCCCGAATCAAAAAGAATACGGACGGGAAAGGAATTCATAAAGAACGTACCCTCCACTACTGCTCCGCTAGCTCCATGGTCACGGGGAACTACTGCATAAACTCTGCCCGTGGCTGGAGACTGCTCTGCTACTGGAGATGGAGAATATGGGACAATCTGCCCCTGAGGAACCTCCTGAACTGCTCGAACCTGACCCTCAGTCCTCTGAGCTGCTGGCGGTGCCTCAAGCCTGTGCCCTGTTGGTGCTGCTGCTGCTGCTGGTTCGGACTTTGCCCTGCTGGGCTCCTGCTGGTGTGCTACGACACTCTGATGCCTTATGCCCGACCTTGTGATAATTAAAACAAGATCCCTGGAACTTGCGCTGCTGATGCGCTCTCTGATCATGTTGGGGTCCCCTTTTATAAGGGTCCTGATGCTGCTGCTGATGTCCAGAAAAGGGTCTCTTGTTCTTGCTCTTATCCCCACTCTGTCCTGTCTTGGCCTTCCCTTCCTTGTCCTTCTGGAACATAGTAGTCTCAATCTCCTGAGAAGTGACAGCCTTGTTGGCCTTCTTGTTTTGATGATGTTTAACAAACAATTTACCACTAATGTTGTTTGTCTAGTATTTGTGTTTTCTTATTTATTATAGACAAACAACGTTGTTGGAGGATGGATGGATTGCGCCATAACGACGATATCAAATGGAGGTTGGCGGAATTATAGAGTGAAGCATCATGCAATTCATAGTTAAAGATCAAGTTCAAGCTTCATCCGCAATTGTGCTACCAAGTTGTAGCTACAATGAAGATCAAGATCATTGCTTGGGTATATTTAGCTATAGCGTTTATATCATGTGTGTTAATTCTATAAGCTCAAACATTACACACACATATATATTTGTGATTTTCGTACACTATAGTGTTTTATGCAAAATAAGTTTTGGACTATATTTACATCATAAACCAACTTTATTATGTCCATATAAATATTCCATAAGTTTTTCAAAAACTTTTTTGAGCTCAAAAATAAACAATCACATGTTTTTCATATATACGTCTTTAGAGTGCTTTATGCAGAATACAGTGTTTTTCACAAATTATAAATGCAAATTGAAGCGAAATTCTTTTTTTCTAACATATTTGTTTTCATGTTTACAACATTTCTCAAGTTTCATCAGTGGAAATTGATATTGCTTATGTTTATGGGGAATTTACAAAATTTCATAAAATTTTCATCACGTGCCATATTTTACAAAAAATAGCTATGAGTTTTTCATAAATGAAAATGATATCAAGAAATTCTTTCTTATGAATGTTTATCTACATGTTTAGAAACTTTTCTCAAATTTTTACTATTTTGAAGTGATTTTACTGCCTGCCTAATTGATTTTACAAAATTCTCTTGGTATCACAGCCTAGATTTTTCAGAAACTGTATCTTTTGTGTTCCAAACATTTATTTCTCTCAACTGCCCGGAAATGATTTTTCAGAATTCTTTCTCTGACATGCTTATGTATACATTGTCTAGAACATTCCACAACATTTCATAATTCTTGGCGAGTTCATTTACTATTTTAAATTGATTTTTTACAAAACCAGCTGCGTTACTGCCTACAGTAATCCGGCTCGACCGGACCGGTACGACTCGAAGCTATGTAGCATCTCGCCGTTGCCTACAGGTAATGACTAGTTCTGTTTTTTATTTATTTTAATGTTTTGGGGGTGTCTTCATTGGTTTTTGGGGTTGTTATATGCGCAGGCGGGGCCTATATATACCCCATGCCCTCATACCTCTAAGCCGTAACAAAAGAAATGCTTTTAAACAAGACTTTAAAGAGTTTTAAACCAAGGGTTAGAGTGAGTGCTTTGTTTTGCGTTTGAAGATTATTTTCACAAGTGGGAGGAGATATCTTATTGTTTGGGCCTTCATATCTCCATCTCTCCATCTTGGCATCTAGAGAAGAAGTTTTCTAAACTCTATTTCTAGCTTTTTTATATATTTGATTATCATTGTTATTAAGCTAGAACTACATTGAGTTTAGTTTTGATTTATATCTCTTTGTTCACACACAACCTTTTGAGCTTATTGTATTTACATTCATAGTATAATTTGGGGTTGTGGGTTTGTGACTAAGAGTTGTGCTTAATTGAGTTCTCACCTTGTTTTGAGAACAATCATTTGTCATATTTGTGCTTATTGTGAGAATCACTTTGTAATACACTTGTACACCGAGTGAGGAGTGTGTGGTGAGAGTCGGGGATCGTCCCAAGAGGAGTGGCGTCGGTTGACGTGCCTAGAGAGAGGTTGTAACCGAGCACTTGAGGGAGACACGGCTAGGTCCAACACTTAGTGGGTGTAGAGTGTGATTGCAAGAGTGTGAGTTGTAGAGTTTTCGGTTAGCTAGAAAACCGAGTGTGTAGAAGAAGTTCCGGCTTCCAAACCGGATTGTGTTAGTGAATTTCTCCCCGGGAGTGGGGAGCGGAGACGTAGGACGGAAGGTCCAAACTCCGTGATCATATTGCTTGGTTGAGTGTGCTTTGGCGTTCATTCATATTTATGTTCATACCTTATATCGCTATTGTTATTAGCTCATTATCTATATCATCCACTATCTTGTTTAGATTGTTTACCCTTGAGTTTATATATCCTTGCACATACATTGCCTATATCTCTTTGTTAGGATATATCTTGTTGTTCATATTGCTTATCCTAGCTCATATATATTGTTGTATTTTATACTTGCTAGGATAACTTTTTAATTAATTTTAATTGGCATAAAATCGGATTAGATTAGCATAAGACCCTAATCACCCCCCTCTAGGGTCTAACAAGCCTCAGTTATCTCCCTAACTGAATAAAACCTCCTGGACACGAGGTACCGTCGAAGATTAGGGCGAAGCCCTGCTAAGAACATCTGAGCCTGACGCTCTCCCGTCCGCCACATGCCCATGAAATGCAACAACTCCATGAACTTGCTCTCAAAATCTGCAACGGTCATGTCCCCTGAGTTAACCTGGACAACTCGAGTTCCTTCCCAGTCCGTGCTGCAGAAGAAATGTACTGCCCATCAAAGAAGTATATGATGTCCTCCCATGTGAGGGTCATCCTCTGCTCCAGAGTAAACTGAAGTCGGTACCATCTCCCGGTATCTCCCTTCAGGCTGTAGGATGCTAGCCTCTGCTTCTGTACTGAATCTACACCGAGTATATCGAGAATATTGCTCACATCCTCCTTCCACTTATGGGCTGCAAGAGGGTCTGGTGACCCCTGGAACTCTGGTGCCCTCATCTTCTCGTATCTCTCCACCATACGGAGCCAAGCCTCCTGCTCAGTGGCTCTATCTGGGACTGCTAGAGGAATGGCTATAGGCGTGATCACTGGGGATCTCTCTCTGACAGGAACGGCGGGTATCCCCTGCTGCTGAGCTACCGGTGGTGGTGGTGTCCGTGGTGCTATATGAGTCGTCACCAACTCTTCAATGGCTGTCATCCGGGCAATAAGAGGCGCCATGATATCCACCAAATACTGAGGAGCCTGTTGCGGCTCGGGTGGTACCTGCTAAGGCTCGGATTGAGCTGGCTGCTGCTCAGAGAGAGTCTGCTGTGACTCTGCCTGCCCAGCTCTCCGAGTACGAGTCCTACCACGTCCTGCCATCTCTCTGATCATAAGAAAATAAGAGTTTATGAGTCAAAATAGACCTCTAGAAATAGCGTATCATAATACAATTTTCACAACATATAGTATTAGCATAAATACTTTAAACTTATACAAAAATAGTCGTTATATAAAAAATAATTCTCAAATTTTGAGATATACGCATATATCGTCCTCACTCATACTAGGAAATCCTTAGCGGACTATTATACATGAATCCTAAGAAACTCTAACCTAGCTCCACGACTCGACACAGGATGATCCTAAGGATACTGGAACTAGAGCTCTGATACCAACTGTGACGCCCCTGGGTTCACGCAAGGCTACAGTCCAAGGTGAAACCAAGAATGTCAAACCTGCCTTGCACCTCACCGTGCAATAACATGTTTCACCATCACAATTAACATTTATCTAGCAGAGTCAACAATAGGTGTAGGTACAAAAGCAAGTAAAAGAGAGTGCAGAAGTAACTGATGAAGTGATAGTGATCACATAAATATCTCATCATCCAACATACAGAAATACATAACCAATGTCTGAATAGATAACTGGAATACTCAACAAGTTTCGAGTACAAATATCTGAGTAAAGGAAATAAGGCATACAGCCTTTACAACATCTAGAGAATAGTCCTCAAATGTCAAATAAATCTACAGTGGAGCTCCAAAATAAAACATAGCTAAAATAGACAGCTGAACGCTAAAGTGTGTCGCCATCAACCTGCGACTCTCCGGGCTCCTGGCTCGTTACCTGAAAGGGGAGGGACAACAAGCGTCAAAGCGCTAGCGAGCAACATCACAACCAACCCCAAAGGAACAGGGCTCATTGCATAAGAAAATATAGATAATACATAATAGATCTAAAATCATTGATCTTACTAAAGAGGATTTTAGTAATTAGAAATTTACAACACGAGCATAGGTAAGTCGAGTGAAATAATCCAAACAAGGAAACCCTCATGTATATACCTTGTATCTCAAATTGTAAATCCCTAAACACTAAACCCGAGGTTCTAGTACAGGAAACAATAATAAAAGAAATATAACTAATCTCAGAGCATAAGTATAGTGCCATGTCATAGCTGTAGGCATCAAAAATTGCCTATAGGTCTCCACGAACCGCTCAGTGTTAAGGAACGACGATGAACGTCACTATCCGGTTCACAGGAGTTCGATTGATGTCGATGAACGCTTGAAGTAAATCGACGAACTACGTGAACTAACGAAGGTACGGGCTAATCGGGAGCCCCGCGATGTTTACAAAAGGAACAATGCCCTTCGTGTATCATTCATTCTACAGATGATCCAACCATCGGAGCTGATAGAACTCCTTGTCGGCTTTCTAACACACTTCGAATCACTCAAATCTGAGTTCGGACGAAGGAATTACGGCGGAAACAGATAAATACACCATATGGAGTGTCTCGGACCAACGAGACACCCTTCGGTGTCTCGGCTAAGGCCGAAGACACCCTAAGGTGTCTCGGCCAAAGCCGAGACACACTAGGGTGTCTCGGCCCAAACCAAGACACCCTAGGGTGTCTCGGATCAATGGGAGACACCCTAGGGTGTCTCCGATCAAATGGAGACACCCTGGGGTGTCTCCAAGGCAGATTTGGGCCTTTAAGTGTTTTACCCCCTCCGTTATCCCCTCAAGCCTATAAATACAAGTCTTAGGCCTCATTTTTCAAGATCTGGAATTCTCGTGCCTCGGCGAAGCCCTGCCGGATTGAAGACTTAAAGTGCACAGATTTCAGAGAGGAGGAGGAGTAGAGATCTGATCAAGTTCGTCGGCATAAAGAAGAGGAGCTCGTCAGATCTGCAATTTCCCGGATTCGTTCCTTAGGATTATCCCGTTGTGGTAATCTTAAGAAGAGTGATTATCTCACTTCGTCGAGATAAGAGCTACGGTTTCTCGATCCCTTCACGGATAGACGAAGCTCTGCCCAATTTTTCAGCAATCAGATCTGATCGACGGTGGTCCACGGATAAACCCCGGCATAGGCAAAGATCCCATGCAAACAGAAGACCAATAAACGATCTCTGCGTTTGTTTGATAAAGTTGTAAACTTTTTTTTTGTTTTCATTGTGTAAAAGTCTTATAAAAAGACTGATTTTTGTATTCGTTGTAAACGTCTGAAGTTTGTAATGAATCTCGCAATGAAACAAGCAACTTTCTCCGCAAACAAACTGGCGACCACAGTGGGAGCCAACAGCTTCGCTGCCGAAGCTGTCGTGCCACAGCCGACGATCAAGATCCCCGTGGCTGAAGAGGTCGAGTACGAATTCGACCATCAGAAATTTGAAGAATACATCTTCTCCTCCTCCTCCAGATCTGCCTCTCCTTGCAGGTGCAGGAAAGCCTCCTCCTCCCAGAAGATCCGTCGGCCTCCAGATCTGAAGAACCAAGAAATCGATCTCCCCATAGCCGATGCTACAGTCGTACCTTGCAACGGTCCACTGGCACCCAATGAGACCAGATCTGCAGATCTGAACTCCTTCACGATTAAGGAGTCGATTGCTGAAGGCGCGCCAACTCTATCAAAGAGAGCACGTCAAAAGAAACGACAACGCCTCGCACGCCAATTCGCTAAGGCTTTGGATCAGATGGATGGACTCCATTACCAAGCAGATCTGGAGCTCAGAAAGCGCCAAGTGGCTAATCTGTCGCCACGACCAGCATCGGAATCCTCCTCTCGATCTCCAATTAACGAATGAGTTCGTGTCCAAAGAACCCGCTCTACTCTCGAGGAGCGAATCCAGAAGCGCCGCGCCTTGCTTGCGCATGCCCGGACTCTTGTGCAAAAAGCACAGGAAATGCAAAAGGAAGAGGCAGTTAAAAGATCGCCGAGATCCAAACAAGTTTGGGTGCCAAAAGCCAAATCAGCGCCTAAGGCAAAAGCATCCGAAGCTGCCTTCCGGCCTTTGTCAACTCCAGATCCCGCTCCTATTGCTCCCGCACTTCCGGTGAAGCCCTATGACAGCGTGGGTCTCTCCAAAGCTAGAGTCCCATTAAATGATCGCATCGTTTCTCTACCCGAGGATCGAGGAAAAATGCCTATTAAGGAAAGCTTAAGACCGTTGAAGGAGCTTCAAGCAAACATCCGGACTGGGGGTCATACGCGACCTCCTAATAAGTTAATTTCTGCAAAACGATTGGGGGTACGTGCAGAAAACCAAGAGCCCGTTAAGGTTTCACCCTCACAAAGGTGTGATTCCAAACGTGTGACTCCTGTAGACGCCAACAAGGCAATGTTTATTCAGAGGAAAATGCGTCAGACAGACGAACGCGTTATACCTGAGAATCCATGTAAGTAGCCGATAGGTTACTCCGACCGCAACGTCGATGAGTTGTACTATCAGGCTAGGGGTACGAATAAATCTCGAAAGAGAAGTACCCGGGAAGCAGACTCTCACTATTCGTGTATCAAAATTATCAGAGCAGTATTATCAGCGTATAGCTGCCCCAAGACAGCTTCACAGAGGGTCTCGGTATTCGAGAGGATCTCCGATAGAACGACGAAGCCCAAATCAAGGCGTTTCCACCAAAGAAGATCGGTTGATCGAGATGATGAATTCCCAGAAGTTACCATCAATATGGTCAATAAGGGACAATCTCTGATTGTTTCAAGTGGTTCCAACCCTAATTTCTCTCCAGGAAGAAGAGTCAGTTCGGGAATAACCCAACAAATATCTCAGCTTCAGCTAGAAACCGTTGGACATAATAATTACCAGGGCGTCCATGAAAGAATACATTCCGATGACGAACTCTCGGATTCTTATTCCGCAATCGCCTCTGACGATACAACGTCTAGCATAGGACAAGCTCGGGAAGTGTTCATGGTCAACACCGAGCAAATAGCCAAAATCATTAAGAATGCTCTAGCCAAGCAGAAAGAAGCATTCAAAATCGAAATGGAAATGGCCATCCAGGAGATGAGACAAATGCACGACCAACAAATCTGAGCTTTGTCCAATCAGCTAGTTGAATCTAGCCGTCGTACCCAGAACGCCGCAGTTGACAGCGATCCAGAAATGGACGAAATCATCATGGCCGATGCACCTCCCAAAAATACTGGGTGTGGTTCAAATGCACACCCTACAGATAACAACACTGGGGGTGGTTCTGCCAAAGATAATAACACTGGGGGTGGCCGCATTATTCCTCTCGGAAATTCTCCAAAACAGGATATAGGTGAGGACGAAAAGATGAAGGATCTCGAGAGCAAAATTAATGCTTTAATGTCTGCTCAAGAGGTAAAGAAGACCGACATTCCATGTCCTTACCCGAAAGAGTGGGATTCGATCCCGTATCCGGTGAAGTTCAACCTGATCAACTTCACGCCGTTCGACGGGAAGGGTTCCCCCACTCAGCACCTGATCTATTTCATGTCCCATTTGGGAGTGATCTCTGGCAACGAGTCTCTGATGGTCCGGTCATTTATTGGCACCCTTCGCGGGCCCGCCTTCGATTGGTACCGCCGCCTCAAGCCCGAAAGCATCAACAGCTAGGAGGATCTAGAAAGCATGTTCCTCGCTCATTTCTTCGATAATGACGCCGAAGTGTCGATCAGGACACTCTTCGATGAGAAACAAAAAGACGGAGAATCGGTGGATACCTTCATCAAACGCTTTCGTAATCAGGCAATGAACTGTAAGGATCCTGTCACGGAGGAATTCGCCTTGCAGACCTGTCATAATAACTTGTCCATTAACATCTTGGACGTTATGGGAGTAGAGCCGCTCAATACCTGGAGAGAGTTGAAGGCACGCGGAGAGCAGGCCGAACGATTCCTTAGAAGGAGGAATGTTGAAAGATGCCAACCGATGACTAACCCTCTGAATCCGGATCTCATTTCCCATAATGAAGGGAAGACACCTACAACAGTTGTTGACGTTAATCATACGTCGCAACAGCAGTCCCGAAGATAGCAGAATACTTCGGATCCGAGGCTCCAAAAAGAGTACTCATTCAAGGACGAAGACGTTCCAGCCATCTTCGAGACCCTCATTCAAGGACGAAGACGTTCCAGCCATCTTCGAGACCCTTCTTGAAAACAACAAGATCAAGCTGCTACCCATCACAAATCAGGAGAAAGCTGACAATACTGCAGATCCGAAGTACTGTGCGTACCACAGGAGGATCCTTCATCCCACCAAGGCTTGCTTTTTAAAGAATAGTATCCAAACCTTGGTTAAAGCCGGCGTCATAACGCTGGGATAAGCCAAATGAGAACGGCACCACTCTGAAGAGTACACGAGTATAAACTGCTTCTCAATACTCCGAAGAGTATACGAGTATAAACTGCTTCTCAATCCTCTAATCGGTATATGAGGTTAAACTGCTCCTTGATACTTCAATAGGTATATGAGTCTAAATTGTTTCCTATCATTGATGGGAAGTTCCTGGAGAATGTTACGCTAATATTCTTAAGGATAACCCGGACATGTAACGGAGTACAAAGTCAGACCCAGTTCCAAGAAAGAAGCTGGGGGTGGATGATTCATGTAATGGGAAGTTCCCAGAAGAATGTTATATGTAATTTTCTTAGGGATAACCCAATAATTACGAACAAAGTGATAAACACTGAACCCCCACTATGATTTGTACTCCCACTCTCACTGTCTACCTGGTCAAACCTTCCTATAGTTAGGACCACAACCAAAGTACCCTCTCGATTCCTTCCATGAACGAGAGGTTCACTTTCAATTGAGCAATCAAACCTATAAAAGTTAGGATTGTCTCCAACTTCACTTAGTCAAACCTACAGATAGTTAGGACTAAGATTGAGTTATCCCTTTTGATAAACGAAAGACTTTCATCTTTTCCTTTTTCAGCCAAACCTATAAAAGTTAGGGTCGAAATTGGAATTTCCCCTCAATAAATGAGGAACTCTTTTCTTGGATCAAGCAACAAATCCTATAAAAGTTAGGGTTACTTGAATCTTTCCGATTCTCGGAGTGGAGATCCCACTCTTAGTTTCATCATTTCGGATTCTGGGGGTGGAGATCCCACCTTGAGTTTCCTTTCCAACTGAAGATAGAATATAAAATTCTTCCTCTTCGGTGCCGGGAGATAGAATATAAAATTCTTTCTCTTCCATTTTGGGTTCGTCTTTACCCTGAGAAAAGACACAAATTTTAACTTTAAATTCGTACATTCCATGCACGGGGAATTTTATCTCAACTCCTAAATAGAGATAAGCCTACGCCTAACACGCGTTGCCGGTTTAGTCTTTCACCGATTGAAAAAGACACCAGAGTATAATTCTGGGGACTTTCATCCCGAATCCTAAGTAGGGATGAGTCAACGCCTAATACGCGTTGCCGGTTTAGTCTTTCACCGATTGAAAAAGACACCAGAGTACAATTCTGGGGACTTTCATCCC
The DNA here is from genome assembly GCF_001876935.1 of Asparagus officinalis. Lineage (NCBI taxonomy): Eukaryota > Viridiplantae > Streptophyta > Magnoliopsida > Asparagales > Asparagaceae > Asparagus > Asparagus officinalis. The sequence goes on along the minus strand of NC_033803.1, from coordinate 56,046,002 downwards.
GAATCCTAAGTAGGGATGAGTCAACGCCTAATACGCGTTGCCGGAAGCCTTGTTCCCGTAAGAAATGGCAAAGTCTATGTATTCAAAATCATAGCATTAAGTCTAAGAGAAGCAATTCTCTTAGCACAACGTTACATGTGAAACGGGTTTTAATAATTCACATGCTAGCCCGATTCAAATGGTAATCGGTAAAGGCACGTCAAACCCGTTGATGGCTGGGGGGTTGCCAAGCACCAGGGTCTAAACCTGGGGAATTTTATCCCGAATCCTAAGTAGGGATAAGTCAACGCCTAACACGCGTTGCCGGTTTAGTCTTTTACCGATTGAAGAAGACACCAGAATTCCAGTCTGGGGAATTTCATCCCGAAGCCTAAGGAGGGATGAGTCAACGCCTAACACGCGTTGCCGGTTTAGTCTTTTACCGATTGAAGAAGACACCAGAATCCGAGTCTGGGGATTTTTATCCTGAATCCTAAGTAAGGATAAGTCAGCGCCTAACACGCGTTGCCGGGTAGTCTATTCCCGTGAGAAAGATGAAGTCTACGTATTCAATGTCGTAGCACTAAAAGAGTTAACTCTTTTAGCACAACGTTATGTGCAGAACGGATCTAAACAATCTGCATGCTAGCCCAACTCAAACGGTAGTCGGTAAAGGCTCATCAAACCCGTTGATAGCTGAGAATTTGCCAAAAATTCTATAAGTGCGAGTCATTGATGCATCAGCTCTGTTAGTTGGTCTCGTGACTCGATTATCCGACAACATTAAAATAAGATCCACAAATGCAGATGAATCAGCTTTAACAGTTGGTCTTGCAACTCCGACACTTGGGACTGCCGTGCTCCAATACCTTAAGAGCTTAAACTGTGTATACTCCAGTAAACGTACGAGTATAAACTATGTCAACGTACGACGTTCGAAACCCTAGGGTCAACGTCGGTCAACGCGTAACCCTAGGTCAACGCCAGTCAACGCGTTGCGACCAAAAAGTCAAAGTTCGACGTTCGAAACCCTAGGGTCAACGCCGGTCAACGCGTAACCCTAGGTCAACACCAATCAACGCGTTTCAACAAAAAAGTCAATGTTCGACATTCGAAGCCCTAAGGGTCAACGCCAGTCAACGCGTTGCGACAAAAAGTCAACATTCGATGTTCGAAACCCTAGGGTCAACGCCGGTCAACGCGTAACCCTAGGTCAACACCAGTCAACGCGTTGCGACTAAAATGTCAACATTCGACGTTCGAAACCCTAGGGTCAACGCCGGTCAACGCGTAACCCTAGGTCAACGCCACTCAATGCGTTGCGACAAAAAGTCAACATACGGTGATCTGAAACCCTAAGTCAGCACAATGTGATAGAGATAGTCAGTTCAAAGTCAACTCAATGACACGAGCCAAACTCAACTCACTGGTAGTAGACTCGAGACTCCGACGATGGCCAGGCGATAAACGCAACGCCGGAAGGACTTCGGCTATTTGTCAAAGCATTAAATAGACTGAAAATCGAAGAAGCCAAGAGTTGAAGCTAACTACAGGTCCTTTACACCGACTGAAGGCTGGACCAATCACATCCAAAGTATTCCAGCCTCTTCTATAAAAGAAACGAGTCTGGAACGCTTTGAAAGGGGTATCTGTAGGCATCAAAAATTGCCTATAGGTCTCCACGAACGGCTTAGTGTTAAGGAACGACGATGAACGTCACTATCCGGTTCACAGGAGTTCGATTGATGTCGATGAACGCTTAAAGTAAATCGACGAACTACGTGAACTAACAAAGGTACGGGCTAATCGGGAGCCCCGCGATGTTTATAAAAGGAACAATGACCTTCGTGTCTCATTCATTCTACAGATGATCCAACCATCAGAGCTGATAGAACCCCTTGTCGGCTTTCCAACACACTTCGAATCACTCAAATCTGAGTTCGGACGAAGGAATTATGGCGGAAACAGATAAATACACCATATGGAGTGTCTCGGACCAACGAGACACCCTTCGGTGTCTCGGCTAAGGCCGAGAAGACACCCTTGGGTGTCTCGGCCAAGGCCGAGACACCCTAGGGTGTCTCGGATCAATGGGAGACACCCTATGGGGTCTCCGATCAAATGGAGACACCATGGGGTGTCTCCAAGGCAGATTTGGGCCTTTAAGTGTTTTTAACCGTTCCGTTATCCCCTCAAGCCTATAAATACAAGCCTTAGGCCTTATTTTTCATGATCTGGAATTCTCGTGCCTCGGCGAAGCCCTGCCGGATTGAAGACTTAAAGTGCACAGATTTCAGAGAGGAGGAGGAGTAGAGATCTGATCAAGTTCGTCGGCATAAAGAAGAGGAGCTCGTCAGATCTGTAATTTCCCGGATTCGTTCCTTAGGATTATCCCGTTGTGGTAATCTTAAGAAGAGTGATTATCTCGCTTCGCCGAGATAAGAGCTACGGTTTCTCGATCCCTTCACGGATAGACGAAGCTCTGCCCAATTTTTCAGCAATCAGATCTGATCGACGGTGGTCCACGGATAAACCCCGGCATAGGCAAAGATCCCACGCAAGCAGAAGACCGATAAACGATCTCTGCGTTTGTTTGATAAAGTTGTAAACTTTTTTTTGTTTTCATTGTGTAAAAGTCTTATAAAAAGACTGATTTTTGTATTCGTTGTAAATGTCTGAAGTTTGTAATGAATATCGCAATGAAACAAGCAACTTTCTCCGCAAACAATAGCTTACATGAGCATCATGTTATTACTTACATGTATGCCATGTTATAATCTACATAAGTGTCATGTTTGAGCATCATGTTATTACTTACATGTATGCCATGTTATAATCTACATAAGTGTCATGTTATAAAACTCCTGTGAGAAAGTTTTATTACTTACATGTATGCCATGTTATAATCTACATAAGTGTCATGTTATAAAACTCCTGTGAGAAAGTTATATACAGGGTTAAGAAATATGTCTGATACAGGAACTAGATACTATGGTTTTCCAAACACATGGAATAAGTGGCAAGTGTCCAACACGAGGACAGAAATGGATTATAGTCCAACACGAGGACTTCTATGGATTATAGTCCAACACGAGGACTGTGTAACTGTGAAAAGTATATGCGGACTGATATACATATTCTATACTCACATGCGTCTCGGTGTACATGTCTAAACTTGTGTCAAAAGTCAACCCACATGTACAGATAAATCATTAACATGTAAACTAGGATCAGGTTATCGAGGCGACCCCGAAAAGCAACTCAAACAGATCTAAAATCTATAAAACACCTCATCAGTCGACTAATATGTCGACTGATGACGTCAGTCGACTCATATGTCGACTGATAAGGCTCAGGCAGCACAGCCTCAGCTTACCAGTCGATTGATAAGTCGATTGAGAAGCTGAGAAAACAAAATCTGCCCGTCAGTCGCCTGATCAGTCGACTGATGACTAAAAATTTGCCCGTCAGTCGACTGATCAGTCGACCGAAAGACTGCAGAAACTCTGCACAGGTTGCTATTTACACAAAAATTCAATCTAAACTCATCCCTATCAATCCCAAGCATGAAAATACTGATATTAACATGTATGAACTAAACTGAAACAAAAATCCCATATGTGAATACATAAACGAAAACCCTAAACATGTGTATTTATTTTTAAACATTTTTAAAACAAAACTCATGTTAAATCTCATGTTAAAACAAAACTCATGTTAAATCTCTTATACACACATTTTAGATCTAGATCTTTTTAATAAAACATTGTTAGTCCTTTTATAAACTGAGATGCTCAATACCCCACCTCATATACCATAAAGATTCATTCTTTGTACTAAAAATACGTTTTTGGCTAAATCAAAACTCATTAAACTCAATAAATCCATGTAAAACAAAAGGGACAGAGTTGGGCGAGATGTTACTCGCCTCTGGGTGATGAACAACTCCTGGATCTGAGAGAGAGTGGATCCCCTTTGCTGCAATGTGAAGATTTCGATGAAAATCCCCCAAGTTCTTCCCCAAATCACCAAGAACAAGGCTAGGGTTTGAGATAGAGGAGAGGGGGCTAGGGTTCTCTCAGATCTGAAGATGAGAGGGGTGAATTCGGGTGAAAAAGAATATATATGAACAGCTAAACCCGACCCAAACCCGAACCAAAACAAAACAGACCCGAAACCTGTAAAAACTAGAAATCAGCTTATCAGTCGACTGATGTGTCGACCGATACAGTCAGTCGACTGATGTGTCGACTGATCTGGAAAAATTCAGTTTTTTTGTGCATGTTTTGCTAATTTGCAAAACAACGCACAAAACTCTACACCCAAACTCTTATATCATCTCAAATAACTTATTATCATGTATATCAATGACCTCAAGCTATTTATCATAAAAAAATTATTTATTTACTAATAATTCACATATATTCATATAAAAATTTTGAGGTTCTACACTTATACCATAGGATGTATCAAGAAGGGTCCCTTCTTAAAGGTGACCAAAGTATGCCACGTACCACTATCACTAGGCAAGACTTATAGTGATTATGTTTCTTGTGATGTTGTGGATATGGACGTGTTCCATGTATTGTTGGGATGGCTGTGGCAATATGATGTTGACGCTACGCATGGCGGTAAGAAGAACGAGTACTCTTTTGTGTGGATGAATAAAAAGATCATCCTACCACCTATTCAACCCTCTCCAAAGAGTCTCAAAGATCTAAAATTCAAACGTATATCTCTTTGTAACAAGGGAGAGTTTCTGGCCGAGTCAAAGAAGTTAAAGCAGAGGTTTGCCTTAGTTGTAAAAGAAGAAGTGAAGACACTCACTAAAGTCTCATGGAAGATGAAGTCACTTCTTAAGGAGTTCGAAGTGTTGATTACTGAAGAGCTCCCAGAGGGTCTACCTCCCATAAGGGATATTCAACACCATATTGATTTCATCCTGGATTCAGTACTTCCTAATCTCCCAAATTATCATATGAACCCGCAGGAAAGAAAGGTTTTACAGGATGCCATTGAGGACCTTATTAAGAAAGGCCACATCTGAGAGAGCATGAGTCCATGCACAGTTCCAGCACTGTTGACACCAAAGAAGGATGACAGTTAGCTATTAACAAGATTACAATTCGCTACAGGTTCCAATCCCTCGCTAGATGACATGTTAGATCAGTTGGGAGGTATGAGCGTCTTTTTGAAAGTCGACTTGAGGAGTGGATATTGTTAGACCCTAGAGGGGGGGGGGGGGGATTCGGGGGGGGGGGTGATTAGGGTCTTATGCTAATCTAATCCGATTAAATACCAATTAAAACTAATAACAAAATATCCTAGCAAGAATAAAATGTAATAAGATACATTAGCTAGGATAAGGCAATATGAACAAATGAATATATCCTATCAATGAGATATTACAAGTATATGAGCAAGGATATATAAACTAACACAAGGGTAAAATAAACAATCTACACAAGTGATAGGGTAATATGAAGAGCAATACACAAAGGCGATATAAGATATGAAAACAAGAATAAGAACGCCAATGCAATCACAAACAAAACGATATGATCACGGAGTTCGGTCCCCACGACCTACGTCTCCGCTCCTCACCTCGAGGAGATCTCCACTATCACAACCGGGTTTTCTATGTTTACCCGAACAACGTTTACACCTCACAATATAATCACTATGCAATCACACTTTACACACTAAGTGTTGGTCCTAGCCCGTGTCCTCCTCCTCAAGTGCTCGGTTACAACCTCTCCCTAGGCACGTCAACCGACGCCACTACTCTTGGAATTGACCCCGTCTCTCACCACACACTCCTCTCAGTGTGCAAGTGTATTACAAAGTGTATATCACAAATAAGCACAATAACAAATGGTTTGTTATCTAATACAAGATAAGAACTAAGTGTAAGCTCACTCAATCACACCCACAACCTACCACACACTTCTCTCGGTGTACAAGTGTATTACAAGTGAATCCTCACAATTAAGCATAATATAAATCAATTTGATTGTTCTCTAAACAAGGTGAGAACTCAATTAAGCACAACTCTTAGTCATAAACCCACAACCCCAAATTATACTATGAATGTAAATACACTAAGCTCAATAGGTTGTGTGTGAACAAAGAGTATCAATAAAACGATTAAACTAAACTCAATATAAATCTAGCTTATGGAAATTATAATCAAAATAATAAATTGCTAGATGAGTTTAGAAACACTTCTCTAAAGATGACAAGAGAGTAGGAGAAGAGTGAATGCTCAAACAACAAAGGATGATCTCCACTGGCTCTTGTGAAATTGAATTCACAAACTCAAACCCTCAATTGCTTAAAAGCTTCTTAAACCAAACTTAAACAAACACTAAACAAGTTTAAACCCTTATTAAACTATTTTAAAACATTCTCATCTATATTTGAAAGAAAACAGCAAATGGGTATTTATACCCACTCCAAAACTCAGCCAAAACCCAAAACAATGACAAAAAAAAGCCCAGCCAACGGTAACACAAATAGCCTTGGAAAAGTCGGACAGAGCGGCCGTTCAATCGGAAATTCTCGCAGTCGGACCGCGATCCAGGTTCAACGAGAAACGCCACAGAGAGTCGTCGGTCGACCGACAAATATCGCGACCAGCGGTACCTTTGATTGTTTGTTTCTTTTCTTTTGTTTTATAGCAGATCATATCGATTTTATAAAATCGGTTAAATAGTAAACAGCTCCAAAATTATGAAATTTTGAGGGAAGGTTCTAGACATGTAGAATAACATGTTAGAGAAAGAATTTCTGAAAAATCATTTTCCAGTTGAGAGAAATAAATGTTTGAACACAGAAATATAGTTTCTGAAAATCTGCTGTGATACACAATTTTGTAAAATCAATTAGGCACAGTAAATCAACTCCAAAAATATTAAATTTTTTAGAGAAGTTTCTAAACATATAGATAAACATGTCAAAGAAAGAATTTCTTGAATATCACTTCCCATTTATGAAAACTCATCGGTTTTGTAAAAACATGCACGAACATGCACGAATGAAAACATGATTTTGTAAATTCCATTAAACATAACAAATCAATTCCAAACTTGATGAAACTTTGCGAAATGTTTGTAAACATGAAAACAAACATGTTAGAAAAAGAATTTCTCAAATTGAAATTTTTATTTGTGAAAACTTATGTATTTTGTAAAACTTATAAATACATGTGTACATAAACAACTTTACCATATGAAACCAAACATGTATATATATATATGAATATGTATTTGTTTCATATTTAAACTTAAAAGCCAAGAACCAAAACTTGTGTATATATATATAACTATATATATAAGAACAAAATATGTGTGTGTATATATGATTGAGCTTAAAGTATTAACACACATAATATAAAACCTAAACTAAATATACCCAAGCTTGATGAAGGTCTTCAATGAGCATGACTTGGTAAACTTTGCGGAAGAAGCTTGTAATTGGATCTTTAACTTGAATTGACGTTGCTTCACTCCACAATTCCGCCAACCTCTATTTGATATGATCGTTAAGGCTCGATTCCATCCATCCTCCAACTCGTTATTTGCCTAGAATAAATACGAAAACACAAACACTAGACAAACAATATTACTTTAACTTTGAATTGCAAGGCTTCACCGACATTCCGCCAACCTCCTTTGGATATGATCGTTGAAGCTCTATTCCATCCATCCTCCAACGACGTTGTTTGTCTATAAAACATAGGAATGCACAAACACTAGACAAACAACATTAGTAATAAATTGTTTGTTAAACATCATCAAAACAAGAAGGCCAACAATCTCCCCCTTTTTGATGATGACAAACAATTTACAAAACGAAGTATATGCATGAAGGAAATGAACATATACAAGATAATACACATGCATATAAACAAGGAATTGTATACTCATAATATTTCTTCCCCATTGACAACATCAAAAAGGGGACAAATGAATTAAGAGAGCGAAAGCTCCCCCTATCAATAAGCATAGGTGAGTATAAAACATAAAAGGATATAGGGATTGCTCCCCCTATCAAAATGCCATATGGAGAATATGAAATAAAGATCATGGCAAATATGTGAGCAAGCATAAAAGATATGCTAACAATCACTCACATTCAAGAGATAATGAGAACACATATGAATATATCAATATGAAAAATAGTGTCTCATATCAAGGACCATAAAAACCATGTGTAAAGATAGATTTATGAAATCAAAAGAAAAGGAAAACATGAGAACCATGAAAAAAGTTTTCAAGTGAAAACAAATCACTCAAATGAAATCATAAATCAATATTTGAGTCCAAAAATAATGTTTGATCAAAAGGAAAATTTTCTTTACATAACTTGATCAAACCACTCATAGAATACATTATAAGGCACGAATAGATGATCCATAAGCACAAACACATAAATATCATCATATAAGTGAAATATAATGAATTCAAAGCAATAAATCAAAACAAACTCTTTGACAAAATAATTTCAAGAGAGGCAACAATATATCAAGCTCTTAAGCTTGTTTCAACCCATATAATCATTTTAGCATCCGGTAAACATGATTTGGGAATAAACACCTAATAAATCCGGAGGGTTATATAAATACAAACCTCTCATCAAAATCAAAACTTATAATCATGAAAACAAAGGATTTGATAAAAGAAAAAATTGTTTTCATAACCGAAAGATCTTAAAACATAATTTTCAAAACCAAGACAAAAAAATAAAAACACTAAAGTTCTTGGTTTAAAATCAAATTTGTTTTGGTACCCAAGTATTCTTGGTACCAAAAGATTTAGGGACATGACCCCTATCAATGAAGCTCAAAGCCCTAGGGTTATGAACCCTCTTGGGCACATATGGTGCACTAGCACGGTCAAAATAATATTCATTCAAATGACCCTTTCGATTGCAATTCGTGCAATGAAAAGAGTGAAAAGATTTGTGTTGACCAAGTGAGCGTGCACGAAAATCATTTGCAACTGAAGATTGTCTTTTAAATTTATTTTGCAAATGAGAAACCTTATTAAACAAAGGTGGTTTACTTGAGAAATTTGGCAAGTTTGAACATTTTTTCAAATCATAACAAAACTTAGCCAAATGGCCAAATCTACCACAAACATCACATTTAAAAGTATGTGGTCTACTAGAAACATTTGGCAAATTAGATTTCTTTTTCAAATCAAAACAATATTTGGCCAAATGACCAAAACGACCACAAAGATCTTTGTCAAATGGCCAAACCGACCACAAAGATCACAATGATACACACTAGCATGCTTATGATGAACATTATGTGCATGTGCATGAGTGTATGATGAAGAAGCCTTATGAGATGCACAAGAGGCATTAGTCTTAGAAGATTTGTGTGCATCATAGCAAAATTTAGCAATGTGGCCTTTACGACCGCAAATTGAGCATTTGTAAACTTTGCTATACATATGTGCATAGTGAGCATGTTATTATTTTCCAAACTTAATAACTCATTGTTTTCTTTTAAAATAGCATTCTCTTTAACAACAATATCAAGTTTGGAAGCTAGCGACTCATGATCGGATTTTAAACTAATATGCTTGCTTTTAAGATCAATAAAATTGTTTTGCAATTTTGTATAGGCATGAGATAATCTATCATATGCACAAGCGAGTTCATTGATGGATATATCACTATCGGATTCCGAATCGCTTACCACACTAGGGCTATCGCCTAGTGGCCGTGTGCATGATGATGCTCCACACTCACTTGAAGAACAATCCTCCAAACTACGTCGGATTTCCTCCAAGTTGCCTTGATGTGCTTCTATGAATTTCCATAAATTGTAAGCACTATCAAAATGAACAAATTTGTTAGAAAATGATGAGTCAAAGGCATTAAGCAAATATTCTAACAAAATCTTGTTCATTGAAAACATTTTCTTATCATGATTGCTCCACTTGGATATCTCCAAAGTGGGCACAATATAAGCACAATCAATAACTTCCCATAAGTCGATATTTCTAGATTCAACAAATAGTTTAAATCTAGAAGCCCATTGTGCATAGGAAAAATTGATGAATTTAGGAGCAATATTTGATTCATAGCCTAAACGAAATATATTCATATTCATGATATATATGTGAAAATATGCAAGCAAGACTAATGTAATCATAACTAGATTAGCACAAATAAGATAACTTGGATCTTTAACTCAAGGTGGTTAGACCTTAAATCAAAGAGCACCAAGCTCTGATACCAATTGTTAGACCCTAGAGGGGGGGTGATTAGGGTCTTATGCTAATCTAATCCGATTTTATGCCAATTAAAACTTAATTAATAAGTTATCCTAGCAAGTATGAAATACAACAATGTATATGAGCTAGGATAAGCAATATGAACAACAAGATATATCCTAACAAAGAGGTATATGCAATGTATGTGCAATGATATATAAACTCAAGGGTAAACAATCTAAACTAGATAGTGGGCAATATAATCAACAAGCAATATACAAAGGCGATATAAGATAAGAACATAAAATTAAGTGCGCCAATGCAATCACAAACAAACAATATGATTACGGAGTTCGGTCCCCACGACCTACGTCTCCGCTCCTCACCTCGAGGAGATCTCCACTATCACAACCGGGTTTTCTACGTTCACCCGAACAACGTTTACACCTCACAATACAATCACTATGCAATCACACCTCACACACTAAGTGTTGGTCCTAGCCCGTGTCCTCCTCCTCAAGTGCTCGGTTACAACCTCTCCCTAGGCACGTCAACCGACGCCACTCCTCTTGGATTCGACCCCGTCTCTCACCACACACTTCTCTCGGTGTACAAGTGTATTACAAGTGAATCCTCACAATTAAGCATAGTATAAATCAATTTGATTGTTCTCTAAACAAGGTGAGAACTCAATTAAGCACAACTCTTAGTCACAAACCCACAACCCCAAATTATACCATGAATGTAAATACACTAAGCTCAATAGGTTGTGTGTGAACAAAGAGTATCAATAAAACGATTAAACTAAACTCAATATAAATCTAGCTTATGGAAATTATAATCAAAATAATAAATTGCTAGATGAGTTTAGAAACACTTCTCTAAAGATGACAAGAGAGTAGGAGAAGAGTGAATGCTCAAACACCAAAGGATGATCTCCACTGGCTCTTGTGAAATTGAATTCACAAACTCAAACCCTCAATTGCTTAAAAGCTTCTTAAACCAAACTTAAACAAACACTAAACAAGTTTAAACCCTTGTTAAACTATTTTAAAACATTCTCTTAAATTATTAAAATCTGAGATCAAAGGAGTTTTTATAGCCTCCAAAAGACCAAAGCCAAAACCCAAAACAAATGACAAAAAAGCCCAGCCAACGGTAACAAAAATAGCCGTTGGAAAAGTCTGACAGAGCGGCGGTCGACCGGAAATTCTCGCGGTCGACCGTGATC
>NC_033803.1:56028922-56034553 GCF_001876935.1 Asparagus officinalis | reverse complement strand
CCGCGATCCAGGTTCCAAACGGAGAAAACGCACAGAGAGTTCGTCGGTCGACCGGCGGAAATATCGGTCGACCGGCGGTACTGTAGCAGGTATATCTAATTTTATAAAATCGGTTAAAAATAGTAAAACAGTTCCAAAAATTATGAAGTTTTGAGGAAAGGTTCTGGAAATGTATAAAAACATGTTAGAGAAAGAATTTCTGAAAAAACATTTTCCAGTTGAGAGAAATAAATGTTTGAACACAGAAATATAGTTTCTGAAAATCTGCTGTGATACACGATTTTGTAAAATCAATTAGGCACAGTAAATCAACTCAAAAAATAGTAAAATTTTGAGAGAAGTTTCTAAACATATAGATAAACATATCAAAGAAAGAATTTCTTGAATATTACTTCCCATTTATGAAAAGTCATCGGTTTTGTAAAAACATGCACGGACATGCACGAATGAAAACATGATTTTGTAAATTCCATTAAACATAACAAATCAATTCCAAACTTGATGAAACTTTGCGAAATGTTTGTAAATATAAAAACAAATCATATTTAAACTTAAAAGCCAAGAACCAAAACTTGTGTATATATATATAACTATATATATAAGAACAAATTGTGTGTGTGTATATATGATTGAGCTTAAAGTATTAACACACATAATATAAAACCTAAACTAAATATATCCAAGCTTGATGAAGGTCTTCAATGAGCATGACTTGGTAAACTTTGCGGAAGAAGCTTGTAATTGGATCTTTAACTTGAATTGACGTTGCTTCACTCCACAATTCCGCCAACCTCTATTTGATATGATCGTTAAGGCTCGATTCCATCCATCCTCCAACTCGTTATTTGCCTAGAATAAATACGAAAACACAAACACTAGACAAACAATATTAGTTGTAAATTGTTTGTAAATCATCATCAAAACAAGAAGGCTAACAGATATCATTAGATCCTAATCCGACCCGGTGACGAGTGAAAGACTATATTCAAGAGTAGTGAGGGCCTCTACGAATGTCAGGATGAGCAGGAACATATGTTGCATCTCCGAGAGGTCTTCCGAGTGCTAAAGGAGAACGAGCTTCACATCAACCTTAAGAAGTGAGTGTTCTTGACGACTCAGCTAGTGTTCTTGGGGTTTGTAGTACGCTCGCAAGGAATCCAAGTCGACGAAGATAAGGTCAAAGCAATCAAGGATTGGCCGACTCCAAAAAGTACTACTAAAGTAAGAAGCTTTCATGGATTAACATCTTTTTATCGGCGTTTCATTCGCAATTTTAGTTCTATAGTTGTTCCCATGACGAATTGCTTGAACAAGAAGAGGCGACTCAAGGTGTTCAATGAAGGAGATATGGTGATGGTTTATTTGCGGAAGAAACGGATGCCGGCTGGAGCATACAACAAACTTAAGCTGAAAAGATATGGACCATTCAAGATTCTCAAGAAGATCAATGATAATGCATATGTAGTAGATCTTCCAGAAGGAATGGCTATGTCGGCGATATTTAACGTGACAGATATTTTTAATTATTATCCTTCAATCAAGTTATATTCGAGTGATGCGAACTCAGAGATGAGTTCTTTTGAAGAAGGAGGGACTGATACAAGAGATCAAGCATTAGGCGAGACAAGAAGAAAAGCACCCGTGTCGACTCGGACATCAGATTAGGAAAGAGTTCCTTTTTGGTTATTTCCTTTTAGATTAGGAAAGAGTTCTTTTTGGTTATTTTCTTTTAGATTAGGAAAGAGTTTCTTTTTGGTTATTTCCTTTTAGATTCAGACTTTTTTTTTTATTAGAGTTAGGATAGGTTTAGTTGGCTATAAATAATAGTTCATTTCGTAAATCAAGTAATTAACTTTTCAATTATTCAATCAAGAGAATTTTTCTTCTTGTTTACGTTCTCAACTTTGAGAAACTTAGAGTTTGTGGATTCAACTCGTGAATTATCTGTTGTTGTTAGGACTCGTCGGCATCTGAACGATATCCGATCGGCCTCCCCGTTTCTACGTCTGCGCCAATCAACACCCACAATATCTCGTACATACACAATCCAAAATAACGCAATTCATGAGATCTCTCATACATTCCAAATACACAATACAAATAACCCACAATCCAAAATTTAAAATCCTCACAAACATGATGTCCCTTCTAATGACATATATATGATCTTTTTATGTAGTGTACATAAACTCGACCTGACAAAAAACACCTCTAATGCAGCGCTCTCTCTCTCTCTCTCTCTCTCTCTCTCCCCCCTGTCTCCCTCTCTCTCTCTCTCTCTCTCATTATCTCATCAGGATTCGAGCTTGCTGAGTAGAGAGAACCGAATTGTTACAAGGAACTAACTACTCCAATAGCCACTCAATGTAAAAACTTATGATCATTGAAAACCTGATCGATGTAAAAATATTAATTCAAATTAAGGAATATTAGAGATGAAGGAATATCTTAGTATGGTTGCAATTTGAATGTACCAAGCTAGAGTTGAAATGAAAAAGCATATGACAAAAAATGGGCACCACAAGCTGTTAAAAGACCCTTCGACAAGGCAATCATGTTCCTGATCATATCAATGGGGAAAAAGATAAGTTATGTACAGTGTTGACAATTTGATATCTAAACCCAAAATAAATCATGTCAATTCTTTAGTAATCTAATAAATGCATGAATGCCTTCATATATGAGTTAATGGTAATAAAAAAGCCATGTTTACATCTCCTCACACTAGTAGAAAAACGAGCAACCTAGACGGAAATTTCCGTCTAGGTTGATCCAAATCCCGTCTAGGTTAGTTCAACTAGACAGAATTGTGTCTAGTTAGGTCCATTTATTTTGCTTCCGTCTAGGTTGACTCAAACTAGACGGAATTCCGTCTAGGTTGATCAATCTAGACGGAAGTTAACCTATATGGAAGTAAGAATTCCGTCTAACTTTCTCGCAGCACGTGGATGGTACTTCCTTGAGTCAGCCTTGAACTTATGAGAGCCCGAAGGTAAGGGTAAACTGAGATAGTCCTGTGTCTTCGGCCGTAAGTCGGTATGGAATGTATATGATGGATATGTTGGGGTCCAAGAAGCACCTACATAAGAAAGGAGAATCATTAATATGAAATTTTAATTGACCATTATCAATTATTAAATATTGAATACCTACATTGGGGGATGGTTCTGGTGCTGCATTAGAGGGGCCAGGTGATGAATATCCCGCATCTGTAACAAATGAACACTATGAGCTAGATAACTAAAAATTTATAAAATATATTAAAATATTAATTAATTTTTATACCTGCATCCGGAGATGGTATGTATCATCAACACTACTACCTGAGATGATACTCCATGATCGATCACCCTCCGGGTCAAAGAGCCTCCTTACTCTCCTCATCTGCAAATTTAATAAAGACAATTGTTAAGTAAAAGTTGTATACATGCTCATGAGATATGTTATTATGAAATGCATTATTGTTTTTATTATGATAAGCTAAAAATTGATAATGTGGTGCAATATATATAGTTCATACCGACATCCAGCGCCACATTCTGTGCGTAAGAGAATTCTTGCCAAACATCATCAGATGAGCTAATTGGTTCACTATAATTATCTTCACTTTATTCAATATTTTTTTCATTGTTATTAGGAAGAACAACAGATCTTGGCTCATTGTACAAAACCACCCAATCATAAATGACATTCGGATCTTTCACAAAGAAGCACTGATCAGCTTGTTCTGCGAAAATAAATTTCTCATTCGTATATACTTCTCGGTGAAGATTGACTAGTGTAAATCCATAATGATCCTTTTGCTTTTTTGCAGGACACCACCGAACCTTAAACATCGTGTAAGTACATTGTTTTGGTTTACCAAACCCGTAAATTACCTCAACAATATCTTCTAATTGGCCATAATATAGTATGTCAACTAGAATTGGATTCTGATCTCTTATACTTGAAAAACAATCTTGAGCAAACAAGTCCATGACCCCACTGTTCTGAGTTACCCGCCTATCATTGGTCTCTAGCGTTCAAAATTTATATCCATTGACCAAATGCTCATTATAACGTCTCACTTCGTGATAAAGACGTTGTGCATGGATAATAATTTTATCTGGTAATGTACCTCCATCAAGAAGTGATTTTTCAACCTAAGACAAACAATTTGAGAATATTTAGGTGATGTTATATTATGAATGTTTAATAATTAATTATAAAACACTTACATCAATTCTTAACCAATCAGAAAATTCTTTCTTATGTCTTTTCTGAATATTGTGCGCTGCATTCCTACCGGTTGTTTCATTCTTAAGCTTCTCCAGATGTCGCCTATATAAACAATATAAAAGTTTGTATTGATAAACTATATGTAAAATGAATATTTCTCATCTATATTACTAATTTTATTTGTTACCTTCGATAGTCTACGAACATATCAATATTTTCCAACACATATGCATGAATTTGATCTAAGAGAGATCTCGGGTATTTTTCACGCTTCCTCTCCTTATCAGGTGCTTGAGATGTAGTTTTCTTCTTGCGCATGTAACGTGATGTAAACACAAAGCATTCGTTAGCCACATATCCTTCAGCTATCAAGCCCTCGAGACGAGCTCGATTACGAACATTGTGTTTCATGTAGCCCAAGTATCTTAGAATCATAAAAGTTAATTATTAGCACAGTAATTTTAAAAACGCATATACAATTAATAAATATAAGAAAAACCATAAATTACCTTTTAATCGGATACATCCAACGAAAAGTAACAGGACCGGCGATTCTAGCCTCTCTTGCAAGATGCTGGGTAAGATGGATCATAATTATAAAAAATGGAGGGAATATTACTTCCATATTGTATAGAGTAACTCGGATCTCGGCTTTAAATTCATCTACATCTATGACTTTAGAGCATAATTTTCTAAAAAATCCACAAAACTTAACAATAATCTTCGACGCTTCTTTCTTCATATTGTTACAGATTGCAACAGGGAGCAATTGATGGAGAAGAACTTGATAATCATGGGTCTTCAGACCTAAAAGTTTTCTCTCTTGCACCTGGATATTATTTGAAATGTTAGCAGAGTAACCATCCGGATGACTTTACCGATTTGAGAATTTCATAAACTCGTTGCATCTGCTCATTTGATATTATAACACGAGACGGAGACTGTAGGCGTATAAAACTGCTTATAGGTCCCTTAACATAGCTCGGCACGGTAATTCAACAAACCAACGAACCATCGGGCGACATATCCAAACACGATCGTTGGACCACAACACTGAGAATCAGTTAAACGCGACGAAGCGGATTAACGAGGCGACGAGGTTAACGAACCGCACGCGAACAACGGAATACATCCACTCGCGTGCGGAATCAAGCTAACGGTTCGGTGAGTCAACGAGTCATCCAACTGTGGAACAGATTCGAACTCAAACACCGAAGCGGATTTACTGCCAAATCAGGATCCGGACTGCCAAATCAGAGTTCAGATCAATAATAAAACTCGGATAAACCGCGAAACCGGAAAACGGACACAACGGCACACCCAGGAGAGCTCGGCCAAAACCGAGCCACCTCAAGGTGGCTCGGCCAAAACCGAGCCACCTCTAGGTGGCTCGGTGGCCGAGCCACCTAGAGG
>NC_033803.1:56027615-56028860 GCF_001876935.1 Asparagus officinalis | reverse complement strand
TGGCCGAGCCACCTAGGTGCCCGGGCACAGTTCAGAGCCTATAAATAGGGGCTGATGGCTCATTTGTGAAGGTTGGAATTTTGGAGCCGAAACTCTGCCGGATTGAGAACTCACCCTCGGATTTTCAACTTAGAAGACTCGGACTCTCAGATCTGGTTCTTGGAGATCATCCACGCCAAATAAGGCAGGAGCTCGAGAGAGATCAGATCTGAGATGTACACGGTTTTCCTCCGGATCAAAGCTTGGCCTTTGATCCCGAGAAGAGTCTCGATTTCGCTTGGTCGATTTCGATTACTAAAGGCTATTATTTCCTTGGCGAAATAGTACCCCCGGCTGTTATTTTCTTCGTGAAATAGTACCCATCATACCGTGTAGATCCGACTGGATCAAGATCGCGTGGTGGTCCACGGATTAACCCCGGCGCAGGCGAAGAACCCACAAAAGCGAGAGACCGCAAAACAGGATCTCGCGATTCGTTCGACAAATAAGGAAAGTTGTAATTTTTATTTTTTTTCTTTGATTTTGTTGTAACCGGATCTTATAAAAAGACCGGATCTTTTGTAATTGATAAATGTTGTCAAAGTAATCAATGGAATCAGAAGAACGCAATTTTTCCCGCGAACACTCTGCTTATTAAATCGCTAGCATAAATCTAGTCAAATTAGTGCTCAGAAATAGTTGTGTATCTAGATTTGCTCTCCTTGCGTGTGTCCCTCCACAACACCATTTGCAATTAAAACACAGGAATGAGTCTTTTACAAACGTCACAATTAATACTAAATGAACATAACAGTTATTTATTAAGATATTGAATATATATTTCTAAATGTGGTATGCTCCATTTCATCACGTGATTATGGTTACCTAATTATGATCTTGTTTTTCTCTTTGACTTTGATCCTCTACCCGACAACATACATGGGGCATACAAAGCGGTTACTAACAAGATTTGCATTCTTTTCATGTCAAACAGGTATATTCCATGTCAAATCAGGTACGTGGTTCATAATAATTAATCATGTTATTACAGCCTCAACAACCAATGAATGGCAGCTCCTCCAAGCCGCCAACGAACGAATGGATCCGTGTCACACAGAATCGTTTGACACTTGAGGAGTGCAT
Source organism: Asparagus officinalis (assembly GCF_001876935.1). Classification (NCBI taxonomy): domain Eukaryota; kingdom Viridiplantae; phylum Streptophyta; class Magnoliopsida; order Asparagales; family Asparagaceae; genus Asparagus; species Asparagus officinalis. Next base: position 56,027,738 of record NC_033803.1, on the reverse strand, counting down.
TCGTAAGCGCCGTGCACTGTCAGCGCAGGCATGGGCTCAAGTCCAAGAAGCCCACAGAAGGCTACAGAAGGAAGTGGCCAAAAAGCCGCCACCAACCCGCCAAGTATGGAAGCCGAAGTCTGA
>NC_033803.1:55996040-56016792 GCF_001876935.1 Asparagus officinalis | reverse complement strand
CCGAGCCACCTAGGTGCCCGGGCACAGTTCAGAGCCTATAAATAGGGGCTGATGGCTCATTTGTGAAGGTTGGAATTTTGGAGCCGAAACTCTGCCGGATTGAGAACTCACCCTCGGATTTTCAACTTAGAAGACTCGGACTCTCAGATCTGGTTCTTGGAGATCATCCACGCCAAATAAGGCAGGAGCTCGAGAGAGATCAGATCTGAGATGTACACGGTTTTCCTCCGGATCAAAGCTTGGCCTTTGATCCCGAGAAGAGTCTCGATTTCGCTTGGTCGATTTCGATTACTAAAGGCTATTATTTCCTTGGCGAAATAGTACCCCCGGCTGTTATTTTCTTCGTGAAATAGTACCCATCATACCGTGTAGATCCGACTGGATCAAGATCGCGTGGTGGTCCACGGATTAACCCCGGCGCAGGCGAAGAACCCACAAAAGCGAGAGACCGCAAAACAGGATCTCGCGATTCGTTCGACAAATAAGGAAAGTTGTAATTTTTATTTTTTTTCTTTGATTTTGTTGTAACCGGATCTTATAAAAAGACCGGATCTTTTGTAATTGATAAACTATTAATCAAGAGTGCAATGGAATCGAAGAACGCAATTTTTACCGCGAACAATCTGGCGACCACAGTGGGAGCCAACGATCTCGCTGCCGAGATCGATGCGTCGTAGCTGCGGATCTCGATCCCGATCGAGGAGGAGGTCCAATATGAATTCGACCAGCAAAAGTTCAAGGAGTATTTGTCATCCTCATCCGGATCGACCTCCCCCCTCAAGTCCAAGAAGTTCTCCTCCAGGAGAAAAATCCATTGGTATGAAGAAGTTGAGAATACTAACGAAGATCTCACCCCGATTGATGCCATGGTTGCATCAGGTGAGGCTCCACCAACCTCCAACCAGGTTAAGCCTGTTCCCACCAATTCCTCCGTCACTCTTTCCAAGAGAGCCCGTCAGAGGCGACGCCAACGTTTGGCCAAAGAACTCGCGAAGGCGATGGAATCCACGGATGGAATCCGCTATAACGAAAACACCCTCACCAACCAATGAATGGCAGCTCCTCCAAGCCGCCAACGAACGAATGGATCCGTGTCACACAGAATCGTTTGACACTTGAGGAGTGCATTCGTAAGCGCCGTGCACTGTCAGCGCAGGCATGGGCTCAAGTCCAAGAAGCCCACAGAAGGCTACAGAAGGAAGTGGCCAAAAAGCCGCCACCACCCCGCCAAGTATGGAAGCCGAAGTCTGAAGCGGCGATTCAGGCTAAGGCATAATCATTGCAGCCTTCGAAGCAAGTTCAACCTCTGGCGAACCAACCGAAATCACCGGCAATTCCAATAGCTACTCCGGGAGATCCTGCGGAATCATCCCGAAGAAGGAAGTCCGTTTTGGAGCGCCTCGGTCCACTTCCCGATGACCGATGCAAAGATCCAGTTCAAGAACGTTTGAGCCCGATGAAGAAGCCCCGAACGACTCAATATGCTGGGGGTCGCCGTCACCTTCAACATGACAATGAGTTCAAGGAAGCTGCGCGCGCCACTTTGCGCATTGAAGTCCGGGAGCCCGCTGAGAATTCACGCCCAAAAAGGCATGTTTCGAGGCGCGTGACTCTTGGAAGCCCAAAGAAGGCAGTTCGCCCTTAGAGGAAACGTTGTCGTCTGAAGATGACAACGTTATACCTGAGAAGTCATGCAAACACACGATAAGTTACTCCGACCTTCAAGTCGATGAGTGGTACTATCGTGATGGGAGTACGAGAAAAACCAGGAAAAGGAGTCCCCGAGGGCTAGAAACTTAATGCCCCTGTTCCAAACTCATTCGGGCAGTATTGTTTGAGTGCAACTGCATCAAGACGGTCCCCGAAAGAAATTCAGTTTTCGAAAGGCTCAATACCGAAATGCCAAGACCAAGGTCTAGGCGTTTCCGACAAAGAAGAAGAGTAGTCGAAGATGGAGAATTTCCGAGGGTCACCACTAATATGACCAGCAAAGGGACGTCGACGCAGGATAATCCCGAGTCGATTCTGGAAGTACCCCGGCGGATGACCCGTCTGCAGTCCGGAGGCATCATACGAGGAACTTATGGTAGGGTTCGGACAAGATTACCGTCAGAAGATGAAGAATCGGATTCCTGCTCTGCTGTCGCATCAGACAATACAGTATCCAGCGAGGGACAACCCCGCGAGTCACTGATGATAAGCGTGGAACAAGTAGCCAAGATGCTCGAAGAAGCCATGGCTAAACAACAAGAGAGCTTCAAGTTCGAAATGCAGATGGCCATGCAGAGTATGAGAGAAATACATGACCAACAAATTCAAGCATTGACGAACAAGCAATGCGAACCAAGTCGTCGTAACCAGGTTAATCTGGAAGATGAGGACACATGGGCGAATGAAGCTCACAATGCCAATAATCCTCCCATCAATGCAGGGGGTGGTAACGAGAATGCCAACGATGCCAATAATCCTCCCATCAATGCAGGGGGTGGTAACGAGAATGCCAACGAAGATTCAGGTGAAAGCTTGAAGATTAAAAACCTCGAGAGCAAAATCAATACGTTGATTTCCGCTCAAGAGATAAAGAAGACGGGCATTTCTTGTCCATACCGAAGAGAATGGGAATCAATCCCCTATCCAGCGAAGTTCAGTCTAATTAACTTCACGCCGTTTGATGGGAAGGGTTCACCCACTCAGCATTTGATTTACTTCAAATCACAATGGTGCGGTCATTCGTTGGCACTCTTCGGGGAGCCGCCTTCGATTGGTATCGCCGCCTCAAGCCAGGAAGCGTGAATAGCTGGGATGACATGGAGACTAAATTCCTCACTAACTTCTTCGACGACGACACCGAGAAATCCATCGGAACGTTGCTCGACGAGAAACAAAAAGACGGGGAATTGGTCGATACATTCGTCAAAAGGTTCCGGAACAAGGCGATGAACTGTCGGGACCCGATCACTGAGGAGTTCATTCTCCAGACTTGCTACAACAACCTTGCATTGGACGTGTTGGAAGTAATGAGAACAGCTTCGTCTAACACTTGGAAAGACTTGAAGGTGCGCGGTGAACAAGCTGAACGCTTCCTCCGAAGGAAGAAGGCCGAGAGGAACCTACCGAAGGCTAATCTTCCGAACTCAAACTTCGCCTCCTGTGGGAAGGGCAAAACACCTGCAGCTACTGGTGGTGCTAATCAAACGTCACAACAGCAATCCCGAAGGCAGCAAAAGACTTCGGACCCGAGACTCCAAACAGAGTATTCCTTCAAGGACGAAGACGTTCCAGCCATCTTCGAATCCCTCCTTGAAAACAACAAGATCAAGCTACCGCCTATCGCAAATCAGGAGAAGGCTGACAATACTGTGGATCCGAAGTACTGTGCGTACCACAGGAGGGTCCTTCATCCCACCAAGGATTGCTTCGCTCTCAAGAATAGCATCCAAACCTTGGTTGAAGCCGGCGTCATAACGCTGAGATAAGCCAAATGAGAACGGCAACACTCCGAAGAGTATACGAGTATAAACTGTTTCTCAATCCTCCAACACGGATATAATAAATCTTGATCTGTCACCTGGTCAAACATTTCTACAGTTTAGGACCACAGTCAAAATCCCCTCTCGATTCCTCCAATGAACGAGAGGTCCACTTTTAAATCGAGTGATCAAACATTCCTACAGTTAGGGTCAAAACCATAATTCACTCTTGATAAACGAGAAATTCACATTTAGTTCGGTAATCAAACCTTCTGACAGTTAGGATTATCCAAATCTTTCGATTCTCGGAGTGGAGATCTCACTCCTAGTTTCACCTCTTCGGATTCTGGGGGTGGAGATCCCACCTCGAGTCTCCTTTCCAACTAGAGATAGAATATAAAATTCTACCTCTTCAGCTTTGGAAGATAGAATATAAAATTCTTCCTCTCCCGCGTCGGGTTCGCCTTCACCCTAAAAGAAGACCGGGAAATAGAATATAAAATTCTTCCTTTCCCGTACCAACCTTTTCCAAGAATTTGTCAATCTAGGATTCATCCTAGGAAGTTTATCCCGAATCCTAAGCAGGGATAAGCCTACGCCTAACACGCGCTGCTGGTTTAGTCTTTTTCCTTAGAAAAAGACACCAGAGTTCGATTCTGGGGTATTCTATCCTGAAACCTGAGCAAGGATAAGTCTGCGCTTAACCCGCGCTGCCGGTTAGTTCTTAACCGTTAAAAAGAACACCCGCCCACATATTTAATATTGTGGCAGGTTGTTATTAATAACACCAAAATCCATGCCTTACACGTATGGGGAATTTCATCTTGAATCCTAAGAAAGGATATGCCGACGCCTAACACGCGTCTCCAGTTTAGTCTTTCTCCATAGAAAAAGATACCAGAGTTTGATTCTAGGGTATTCTATCCCGAAGCCTAAGTAGGGATAAGTCAGCATCTAATACACGTTACTGGGTAGCCTATTCTCATAACAATGGCGAAGTCTACGTATTCGAAGTCATAGTAGCGAGTCCCAGAGAATTCACTCTCTTAGCACAACGTTACATGCGGAACGGATTTAGACAATCCGTATGCTAGCCCGACTCAAACGGTAGTCGGTAAAGGCTTATCAAACCCGTTGAAGGCTGGGGGTTAGCTAAAAATCCTAAAGTCAACGCCTAACACGCGTCGCCGGGTAGTCTATTCCCGTGAAAAAGACGAAGTCTACGTATTCAATATCGTAGCACTAAGAGCGTTAACTCTCTTAGCACAACGTCACATGCAGAACGGATTTAGACAATCCGCATGCTAGCCCGACTCAAACGGTAGTTGGTAAAGGCTTATCAAACCCGTTGGTGGCTGAGGGTTTGCCAAAAATCCTATAAATACGACAGTTACTGACGCATCAGCTTCATTAGTTGGTCTTGTGACTTGAGCATCCAACGACATTCGAAATCCTAGGGTCAACGCCGGTCAACGCGTAACCCTAGGTCAACGTCAGTCAACGCGTTGCGATCAAAAAGTTAACGTATGACGTTCAAAACCCTAAGGTCAACACGTAACCCTAGGTCAACGCCTATCAATACGTTGCAATGAAAGAATCAATACTCCAAAAAGTATACGAGTATAAACTGCTTCTTAATACTCCAATAAGGTATACGAATATAAATTATTCCCTATTTTTTGTCGAGAAGTTCCTAGAGAATATTTTTTCTAAAAATATTCTTAAGGATAACTCAACAACACTTCGCCGGACAACGCGTCGCAAATGAGAGCTCAACGTCAACAATCGATGGCCAGTTCTATGTTGAACCAACAAACACGAGCTAAAGATCAGAAAATCAGGAATTGACTTCAAGTTCAAAATTCCGACAACAGTCAGACAATAAATGCAGCACCGGAACCCTTGCAGACATTCGACAAAGCACCGAATAGCCTGAAGGATTGAAGGAATCAAAAATAGAAGCCATTCCAAAGTCCCGTTACACCGACTGAAGGTTGGGACAATTATATCCAAAGTATTCCAGACTCTTCTATAAAAGAACGAGGCTGAAATACTTTGAAGGGGGTATCTGTAGGCGTATAAAACTGCTTATAGGTCCCTTAACACAGCTCAGCACGGTGATTCAACAAACCAACGAACCATCGGGCGACATATCCAAACACGATCGTTGGACCACAACACCGAGAATCAGTTAAACGCGACGAAGCGGATTAACGAGGCGACGAGGTTAACAAACCGCACGCGAACAACGGAATACATCCACTCGCGTACGGAATCAAGCTAACGGTTCGGTGAGTCAACGAGTCATCCAACTGTGGGACAAATTCGAACTCAAACACCGAAGCGGATTTACTGCTAAATCAGGATCCGGACTGCCAAATCAGAGTTCAGATCAACAATAAAACTCGGATAAACCGCGAAACCGGAAAACGGACACAACGGCACACTCAGGAGAGCTCGGCCAAAACCGAGCCACCTCTAGGTGGTGTAGGCGTCTAAAAATGCCTATAGGTGTCCGTACACAGCTTGAGACAGAGAGAAGACGACGAACATCGTTATCCGAGTCTAAGAGCATTATCTGACGCCGACAAGTGCCTGAAGCAAAACGGCGAATCAAGTGACCTGCGCGCTCGACAGTCAGCTCACGCGCGCCAATCAGCTCGCATGCGTCAATCAACACGCGCACGTCAATCAGTTCATGCGCGTCGATCAACACGCGCGTGACAATTAGTTTGTGCACGTCGATCAACACGCGTGCGTTAATCAACACGCGCGTATATCAACCAACGTGCGTTCGACAGTCAATCTCGTGACAAAGCATACAAGTCAACAAATCGACTGAATACGCGATAAGAATAAGTCCCGGAAGAAAGAAAACAAAAAAGGGAAAAAGTCGGCGAACCCGTGCTAGCGCGGGACGGGATGATCCGACCCGCACAAGCGCGGGTCGGATTTGTCTGACCCATGCAAGCGCGGGTCAGACCAGTCTGCCGCGCTGTTTTGACCCCCTGATGTGTATTTCGACGGTTTTAACGGTTTTCTCGAGATCTTTTCAGTTCCAGAGGTTCCCAACTAACTTGATATCATCTACAAACATGGTTAGGCTATTATTGACTAAAGATAAGACCAAATCACTTGTTCTCATCTAAATAACCGCTTCTGAAGCTTATAAATACGAGCCTGGGTCCTCCTTTCAGCGGAGCGGAGTTATTATCAAGAGGACGAAGTGCTGCCGGATTGAGGAGTCAAAGGAGAACGAATTTCAGCGAGGATTGACAGATCTTGGTGAGTTCTTCAGCATAAAGAAGGAGAGTTTGAGAGATCCGAAGCCCGTTTCCTCCGTTCCTTGAGATCAGGCTTTGTCTTGATCTCGAGAAGAGCCCTGATTTTGCTTGGTCGATCTCAGCGCTTCAAATCAAATACTTCCTCGGCGAAGGCGAAGCTCTGCCGAATTTTCCATCAACCGGATCCAGATCTAAGGCGGTCCACGGATAAACCCCGGCACAAGCAAAGATCCCACGCAAGCAGAAGATCGATAAACGATCTCCCTGCGTTTGTTTTGATAAATTTGTAAACTTGTTTTATTTTCATTGTGTAAGGAGATCTTATAAAAAGATCAACTTTTTTATTTTATTCGAGTTTATTATAATGACTAAAGTTGTAATAGATTCGATCACAATGAATACAACAATTTTCGACGCAAATAAACTGGCGACCACAGTGGGAGCCGACAGCCTTTCTGCGAAGGCTGACGTGTCGCAACCTCAGATCCCGATCCCGGTTGAAACGGAGGTCGAATATGAGTTTGACTAACAGAAGTACGAGGAGTACTTGTCCTCCTCCTCTAGATCGGCCTCTCCTCGCAGATGCAGGAAGGCCTACTCCAGGAAGACCCGTTGGACTTCAGCTGCAAAAGCCAAAGAAGAAGGTCTTCCCGCCACCGCTGCACCCGTGGCTCACAACACCCCGCCAGCATCCGACGAGGCTAAAACTACAAATCTGAACCCCTTGAGCAAGGGGTCGACTGTTGATGATGTGCCCACTCTATCAAAGAGAGCACGTCAGAGACGACGCCAACGCCTCGCACGCCAACTGGCCAAAGCCTTGGAACCAGTGGATGGAATCCGCTATGAGGCGGATCTGAAGTATAGGAGGCGCCAACCATCACAACAGAGAATGGACAGCCCCTCCCCTTTCAAACCAGCGAAGAACGAATGGGTTCGCGTCAAAAGGACCCGATCGACTCTTCAAGAGCGGATTCACAAATGCCGCGCATTGCTTGCACAAGCAAAAATTCTTATGCAAGAGGCCAAGAAATTGGAGAAAGAAGGAGTGGAAAATAAGCCACAAAGACTGCACTAAGTATGGAGGCCAAAGTCTAAGACGCCGGCCAAAACGATCGAAAAACGCGGGTCACTCCAATCCGACCCGCCAATTTGCAGGTCACTTCAATCCGACCCGCCAAAACGCAGGTCACTCCAATCCGACCCGCCAAAACGCAGGTCACTCCATTCCGACCCGCCAATTTGCAGCTCACTTAGATCCGACCTTCCAAATCACAGGTCACTTGAATCCGACTTGCCAATTTGCAGGTCACTTGGATCCGACCTTCCAAATCGCAGGTTACTTGGATCTGACCCTCCACTTTGCAGGTCACTTAGATCCGACCCTCCACTTTGCAGGTCACTTGGATCCGACCTTCCAAATTAAAGGTCACTTGGATCCGACCCTCCACTTTGCAGGTCACTTGGATCCGACCTTCCAAATCGCAGGTCACTTGGATCCGACCCTCTACTTTGCGGGTCACTTGGATCCGACCCTCCACTTCGCGGGTCACTTGGATCCGACCTTCCAAATCGCGGGTCACTTGAATCCGACCCTCCAACCCGTCAGTCACTTAAATATGACCCGCGCCAGGGTCAAGACAGAAGACGTTCTGCACCGGTTACATTGATCCCTTCGAGTTCCGCACCTCTGGTGGAGCCCCACAACAACATGGATTTGTCCCGATTCAAGGTGAGGATAGTTGATCGCCTGGGTCCTTTGCACGAGGATTGAGGCAAAGTTTTGATCGAAGGACACTTGGGTCCGATGATTGAACCCCGAACGACTTGTCGAGGTGGGGGTCGCACATGCCCTCACAACAATTTCAAGCCTTCGTATAAAGAGAAAACTCTAGTTTTTACCCACTTGGGGGGTGTGTATTAAAATCCAAGAGCCCGTCAAAAGTTCACGCTTACAAATGCGTGACTCTAAACGCGTGACTCTTGAGAACGCCAACAAGAAGTTGCATACTCAGAAGAAAACGCGTAAGATAAACGAACGCATTATACCTGAGGATTCATGTAAACAGTCGATAGGTTACTCCGACAGCAACATCGATGAGTTGTACTATCGGGCTGGGGGTATGAACAAGTCTCGGAAGAGAAGTACCCGGGAATTGGAGTCTCACTATCCATGCGCTAAGATAATCAGGACAGTATTATCAGCATGTAGTTGCCCCAAGACCGCTCCGCAGAGGATCTCGGTATTATCAGCATGTAGTTGCCCCAAGACCGCTCCGCAGAGGATCTCGGTATTTGAGAGGATCTCCAACAGAATAGCTAAGTCCAAACCAAAGCGTCTCCGTAAGAAGCGATCAGCTGTTCATGATAACGAACTTCCAAAAGTCATAATTAACATGGCTGATAAGGGAAAGTCGATTCGACCTTCGGCTGTTCATGATAACGAACTTCCAAAAGTCACAATTAACATGGCTGATAAGGGAAAGTCGATTCGACATTCTAGTTCTGACACTCTCGTATCGCATCGTCTGACTCGGCTACGCGTAGGGACCACTAGACGTAGGGACTACCAGAGAATGCAGAGAGGTTTATCATCGGATGATGAAGCATCAGATGATAACTCGGCAATCGCTTCTGATAATACGATATCCAGTCCGGGACAATCTCGCGAAGTGTTCATGATCAACACCGAGCAGATCACCAAAATTCTTGAGGATGCTCTAACCAAGCAGAAAGAGGCATTCAAGTTCGAAATGGAAACAGCTATGCGGCGGATGAGGGAAGAACATGACCAACAAATCCGAGCTTTGTCGAATTAAATTGGTGAATCCAGCCGTCGCAATACTGCTAACCAAGCAAATAGCGATTCAGATGCAGATGAACGTCTCAATCCTGATAACCCTCCCGTTGACCAAAACACTGGGGGTGACTCCACTAAAGATAACAACGCTGGGGGTGGTTCCACCGAAGATGACAATGCTGGGGGTGGCCGTGTTATTCCTCTTTCAAATCGTCCGAGGCCCGACATGAGTGAGGATGAGAAAATGAAAGATCTCGAGAGCAAAATCAACGCTCTAATGTCTACTCGAGAGGTGAAAAGGACCGGCATTCCATGTCCCTATCCAAGAGAATGTGATTCGATCCCGTATCCGGCGAAGTTCAACCTGATTAACTTCACGCCGTTTGACGGGAAGGGTTCACCCACTCAACATCTGACCTACTTCAAGTCCCGCTTAGGTATGATCTCCGGCAATGAAGCCTTGATGGTTCGGTCATTCGTTGGCACCCTTCGCGGGCCGGCGCAATGAAGCCTTGATGGTTCGGTCATTCGTTGGCACCCTTCGCGGGCCGGCCTTCGATTGGTACCTCCATCTTAAGCCCGGAAGTATTAATAACTAGGACGATATAGAGAACTCATTCCTTGGTAACTTCTTTGATGACGACGACGAGGTATCCATCAGAACACTTTTCGATGAGAAACAAGAAGATGACGAGATAGTCGACGACTTCATCAAGCGCTTTCGGAATAAAGCAATGAACTGCCGAGATCCGATCACGGAGGACTTCATCCTCCAGACATGTCATAACAACCTATCTATTGAGATATTAGAAGTTATGGGAGTCGCACCGTCCAACACTTGGAAAGAGTTGAAGACGCGCGAAGAGCGGGCCGAACGTTTCCTCCGAAGGAAGAAAGCCGGGAGGAGCCAACCGACGACGAATCTTCTGAACTCAAACTTCGCCTCCCGTAGTAAAGGGAAAACACCTGCAGCAGCTGTTGATGCCAATCAGACGTCGCAACAGCAACCCCGAAGACAATAGAAGACTTCGGGTTCAAGACCCCAAATAGAGTACTCCTTCAAGGATGAAGATGTTCCAGCCATTTTCGAGTCCCTCCTTGAAAACAATAAGATCAAGCTGCCACCTGTCGTAAATCAGGAGGAAGCTGACAATACTGCGGATTCGAAATACTGTGCGTACCACAGGAGGATCTTTCATCCTACCAAGGATTGCTTTGCGCTCAAAAATAGCATCCAAACCTTGGTTGAAGCCAGCGTTATATCGCTCAATTGAGACGAATGAACACTCCGACAAGTATAAGAGTATAAACTGCTCCTTCTGAAACTCCAAAGAGTATACGAGTATAAACTGCTTCTCAATTACTCCAATAGGTATATGAGTCTAAACTGTTTCCCACTCTTGACGGGAAGTTCCAGGAGAATTTTTATATGTAATATTCTTAAGGATAACCCGATCATGTAACCGAATGCAATGATAAATCCAGTTTCGCGAAGAAGCTGGGGTGGATGATTCATGTAACGGGGAGTTCCCGGAAGAATACTATATGTAATTTTCTTAGGGATAACCCGATCATTACAAACAAAATGATAAACACTAAACCCCCATTGTGATTTCCGAACACTCTTTTGCTGAGACGAGATTCGATTGCTTCGGTGGATCAATCTTCCCTCACAAAACTCCTATTGGTGTTTGACGACGGATCAACATTTCCTCACAAAATCCCCCACTAGTCAAATCAATTGACGGTGGGTCCACTAAGATTTCTATCCGCCAGTTTATGGCAATTTTCAAAGCTTGACGTGTTAAGTCCTGATCACTTAACATCAAAATCCTCCATCGAGTGGCTAGTACAAACCAGTATTTCTACTGCTACTTGTATTCCACTCCCTTTGCTTTCAGGTCAAACCTATAAAAGTTAGGGCCAAAGCCAGATTCCCCTCTCGATTCCTTCTATGAACGAGAGGTCCACTTTCAAATTGAGCAATCAAACTTATAAAAGTTAGGATTGTCTCCAACTTCACTTAGTCAAACCTGCAGATAGTTAGGACTAAGATTGAGTTATCCCTTTCGATAAAAGAAAGATTTCTATCTTTTCCTTTTTTCAGCCAAACCTATAAAAGTTAGGGTCGAAATCGGAACTTCCCCTCAATAAATGAGGAACGCTTTTCTTGGATCAAGCAACCAATCCAATAAAAGTTAGGGTTACTTGAATCTTTCCGATTCTCAGAGTGGAGATCCCACTCCTAGTTTCATCTTTCCGGATTCTAGGGGTGGAGATCCCACCTCGAGTCTCCTTTCCAACTAGAGATAGAATATAAAATTCTTCCTCTTCAGTGTTGAGAGATAGAATATAAAATTCTTCCTCTCCCATTTTGGGTTCGTCTTTGCCCCAAGAGAAGACAACACTTTTTCAACTCCCAAAATCCGTGCCTCACAGGTACGGAGAATTTTATCCCGAATCATGAGTAGGGATAAGTCAACGCCTAACACGCGTTGCCGGTTTAGTCTTTCACCGATTAAAAAAGACACCAGAATCTAGTCTGGGGCATTTTATCCTGAAGCCTAAGTAGGGATAAGTCAACGCTTAACCCGTGTTGCTGGGTGGTTCGTTCCCGTAAAAACGACCGAGTCTACGTATTCAGCATCGTAGGAACAAAAATCCATGCCTTTTATGCATGGGGAATTTCATCCCGAATCCTAAGTAGGGATAGGTCAACGCCTAACACGCGTTACCGGTTAGTTCTTAACCGTAAAAAAAAAGAACAAAAGCCCACATATTCGACATTGTGGCAGGTTGTTATTCATAACGCTAAAATCCGTGCTTCACACGTACGAGGAATTTTATCCCGAATCCTGAGCAGGGATAAGTCAACGCCTAACACGCGTTGCCGGTTAGTCTTTTGCCGTGAAAAGGACAAGAGCCCACATATTCGACATTGTGGCAGGCTGTTATTAATAACGCCAAAATCCGTGCCTCACACGCGCGGAGAATTTTATCTTGAACCCTAAGTAGGGATAAGTCAATGCCTAACTCGCGTTGCCGGTTTAGTCTTTCACCGATTGAAGAAGACACCAGAATTCTAATCTGGGGACTTTTATCCCGAAGCCTGAGTAGGGATAGGTCAGCGTCTAACCGGTTTAGTCTTTCACCGATTGAAGAAGACACCAGAATTCTAATCTGGGGACTTTTATCCCGAAGCCTGAGTAGGGATAGGTCAGCGTCTAACACACGTTATCGGGTAGCCTATTCCCGTAACAATGGCGAAGTCTACGTATTCAATATCGTAGCATCAAGTCTAAGGGAGTTCATTCCTTTAGCATAACGTTACATGCGGAACGGACTTAAATAATCCGCATGCTAGCCCGACTCAAACGGTAGTCGGTAAAGGCTTATCAAACCCGTTGATGGCTGAGAATTTGCCAAAAATTCTATAAAGGCGAGTCATTGACGTATCAGCTTCATTAGTTGGTCTCATGACTTGAACATCCAACAAACTTCAGGATGAGATCCACACGTGCAGATGAATCAGCTTTAATAGTTGATCCTACAGCCTAACATTCGGGACCGTCACACTCCAATGCCTTAAGAGCTTAAACTGTGTAGACTCCAGCAAACGTACGAGCATAAACTGTGTTAACGCCGGTCGACGCGTTATAGTAAACATCGATGCCAGTCAACGCATCAGCAATTTCGCCAAAATAAGGCAAAAGATGACTCCAAGGATTTCAGTTACAATCAGATATGAATTCTCGACGGAGAGGATTAGTTCAAAGTCAACTCAATGGCACGAGCTAAGTTTAGAAAGTTACACACCAATCTCAGTTCAAGATTTTGACAGCGGTCAGACGATAAACGTAGCGCCGGAAGAACTTCACCTATTCGACAAAACAATGAATAGATTGAAGACTGAAGAAGTTAAGAATTGAGATAGTTCAAGGTCACTCTACGAAATTGAGGAGATGGCCTATCTTATCCAAAGCATTCCAGACTCCTCTAGGTGTCCGTACACAGCTTGAGACAGAGAGAAGACGACGAACATCGTTATCCGAGTCTAAGAGGATTATCTGACGCCGACAAGCGCCTGAAGCAAAACGGCGAATCAAGTGACCTGTGCGCTCGACAGTCAGCTCGCGCGCGCCAATCAGCTCGCATGCGTCAATCAACACGCACGCGTCAATCAGTTCATGCGCGTCGATCAACACGCGCGTGACAATCAGTTCGTGCACGTCGATCAACACGCGTGCGTCAATCAACACGCGCGTATATCAACCAACGTGCGTTCGACAATCAATCTCGCGACAAAGCATACAAGTCAACAAATCGACCGAATACGCGACAAGAATAAGTCCCGGAAGAAAGAAAACAGAAAAGGGAAAAAGTCGGCGAACCCGCGCTAGCGCAGGACGGGATGATCCGACCCGCGCAAGCGCGGGTCGGATGATTCCGACCCGCGCAAGCACGGGTCAGATTTGACCGACCCGCGCAAGCGCGGGTCGGATCTGTCTGACCCGTACAAGCACGGGTCAGACCAGTCTGCCGCGCTGTTTTGACCCCCTGATGTGTATTTCGACGGTTTTAACGGTTTTCTCGAGATCTTTTCAGTTCCAGAGGTTCCCAACTCGACTTCGTTCATCTACACAACGTGGATTAGGCCATTTATTGACTAGAATTAAAGACCAACAATCACTTATTTCTAAATCCAACAAACCAGCTTCGAAGCTCATATAAACACGAGCCCGCTGAGATCCTTCCTTTCGCGGAGCGAGATGTATCTAATCAGAGGACGAAGTGCTTGCGGATTGAGGACGTTTCCACAGAGAGCAGAATTTCAACGAGGGATGACAGCAGCATTGGCGAGTTCTCAGATTAAAGAAGGAGAGTTCGCAGACGATCGAAGCGCCGTTCCTCGTTCTTCGAGTCGCGGCTTTCTTGATCTCGAGAAGAGCCCTGATTCTGCTTGGTCGATCTCAGCGCTCTCAAATCAAATAACTTCCTCAGCGAAGGGTGAAGCTCATGCCATATTTTTCCTATCAACGATCCAGATCTACACGGATGAGTCACGGATACAACCCGTACAGCAAAGACTCCCGCAAGCAGAAGATCGATAACTATCTTCTGTGCGTTTGTTATTCTAAAGTTGATTAAACTTATTTATCTTTACATGTGTAAGGAATCTATAAAAGATTAACTTTCTTATTTTATTCGCAGTTTATTATAATGAACTAAGTTTGTAATTAAGATTCGATCAAAATGAATACAACAATTTCTCGACGAAACCAGGTGGCCGGTGCCGAGCCACTCAGATGGCTCGGTGGCCGAGCCACCAAGTGGTGGCTCGGCCGAGCCACCTAGGTGGCTCGGTGGCCGAGCCACCTTGGGGTGGCTCGTCTGAGTGCCTATAAATAGGACTTTGGTTCATTGTTTGAGGGGTTGGAATTTTTGGAGCCGAAACTCTGCTGGATTGAGAACTCACCCTCGGATTTTCAACTTAGAAGACTCGGACTCTCAGATCTGGTTCTTGGCGATCATCCACGCCAAATAAGGCAGGAGCTCGAGAGAGATCAGATCTGAGATCTACACGGTTTTTCTCCGGATCAAAGCTTGGCCTTTGATCCCGAGAAGAATCTCGATTTCGCTTGGTCGATTTCGATTACTAAAGGCTATTATTTCCTTGGCAAAATAGTACCCCCGGCTATTATTTCGTTCATGAAATAGCACCTGTCATACCGTGTAGATCCGACCGGATCAAGATCGCGCGGTGGTCCACGGATTAACCCCGGCGTAGGCGAAGAACCCACAAAAGCGAGAGACCGCAAAACAAGATCTCGCGATTCGTTCGACAAATAAGGAAAGTTGTAATTTTTATTTTTTTTCTTTGATTTTGTTATAACCGGATCTTTTGTAATCGATAAACTATTACTCAAGAGTGCAATGGAATCGAAGAACGCAATTTTTCCCGACGAGTGCTATTTCACGAAGGAAATAATAGCCGGGGGTACTATTTCGCCAAGGAAATAATAGCCTTTAGTAATCGAAATCGACCAAGCGAAATCGAGACTCTTCTCGGGATCAAAGGCCAAGTTTTGATCCGGAGGAAAACCGTGTAGATCTCAGATCTGATCTCTCTCGAGCTCCTGCCTTATTTGGCGTGGATGATTGCCAAGAACCAGATCTGAGAGTCCGAGTCTTCTAAGTTGAAAATCCAAGGGTGAGTTCTCAATCCGGCAGAGTTTCGGCTCCAAAATTCCAACCTTCACAAATGAGCCATCAGCCCCTATTTATAGGCTCTGAACTGTGCCCGGGCACCTAGGTGGCTCGGCCCCCGAGCCACCTCCAGGTGGCTCGGTTTTGGCCGAGCTCTCCTGGGTGTACCGTTGTGTCCGTTTTCCGGTTTTGCGGTTTATCCGAGTTTTATTGTTGATCTGAACTCTGATTTGGCAGTCCGGATCCTGATTTGACAGTAAATCCGCTTCGGTGTTTGAGTTCGAATCCGTCCCACAGTTGGATGACTCATTGACTCATCGAACCGTTAGCTTGATTCCGCACGCGAGTGGATGTATTCCGTTGTTCGCGTGCGGTTCGTTAACCTCGTCGCCTCGTTAATCCGCTTCGTCGCGTTTAACTGATTCTCGGTGTTGTGGTCTAACGATCGTGTTTAGATATGTCGTCTGATGGTTCGTTGGTTTGTTGAATCACCGTGCCGAGCTGTTTTAAGGGACCTATAAGCAGTTTTATACGCCTACAGAGACAACTTTAAATTTTTAAGGACAACGTCTTGAGCTTGCAAATCATTTCGGATATTCAAAGCAGTCAGATCTTGGCGTGCCCGTAGGTCATCCTTCGACTTGTTTGCATCTTGTAGGAGAGTTGATACTATGTTATTATATATATTTTTCTAAATATGCATGACATCTAAGTTGTGTCGGATTTTAAAATTTTACCCGTAAGGTAGCTGAAAGAAGATACTAAATTTATCCATCCTCTAGATAATTTTTGGGCTTCGTCCTCAACTTGCATTTTACGGACCTTTCGCTTACGCTTCAATGACTTTTTTGACTTTAAGTAATCTCTTACTCCGAGTGGGTTAAATTTAGAATAGCGATTTTTTCCAAACAAAACTTTTGGAAACCCCTCAAGTAATTTTACGATCTCATTACCTGTCAGTTGACGCGGCTTCATTATTTTCTCAACTGTGACATCAAACATAACTGATAATTTCCTGTACTTATGACTCAAGGGCAATCACCTTCGATTAACCCAATAACAACTCTTTCGGCTATGTGGTAATTAAAGAGCTTCAAATTCCGGACCACATAAAGGACAAACACACTTACCCTTCGTAGAGTACCCGAATAGATTAGCATAAGCTGTAAAATCATTAATTGTCCATAATAGAATAGCACGTAATCTACACGACTCTTTTAAATAGGCATCATATGCTAAAATACTCTCAGACCATAATTATTTCAGCTCATCAATTAGAGGCTCTAAGTAGACATCAATATCATTTCTCGGTGCATGCTTACCAGGTATTAGTAATGAAAGTATCATAAATGGTTGTTTCATATAAAACAATGGAGGTAAATTATATGACATTAATACAACTGGCCACGCAGAGCAGCCAGAGCTCATTATCCCAAATGGATTGAATCCGTCGCTTGATAGACCCAGTCTTATATTTCTACAATCTTCGATAAAACAAGGATAAATTTATCAACATGCTTCCAAGCTAAAGCATCAGCAGGATGTCTCAATTTACCATCGTCTACTCGATCTTCCTTGTGCCACATCATATTCTTTGTCGTTTCCTTGTTCAAGTACAATCTTCGCAATCTAGGAGCCTATGGAAAATATCGAAGCACCTTGGATGAAATTTTCTTCTATGTTATCATTGTCTCCGTTATAATCCTTGTTGAAGAATTTGTGCGCTGCTTCCACCTAGAAACTCCACATGTCGGACACTCTTGAAGGTCTTTATTGGCTTTGTAGTATAAAATATAATCATTTGGACATGCATCAATCTTATTATAATCAAGACCCAGAGCCGAGACAATCTTCTCATCTTGATAAGTTGTTTGGGGTATGCTATTCTCTCCTCCAGGAATTACAGTCCGAAGAGACAATCTTCTCATCTTGATAAGTTGTTTGGGGTATGCTATTCTCTCCTCCAGGAATTACAGTCCGAAGCAAATCAAGAAGCATATTCTCTCCTCCAGGAATTACAGTCCGAAGCAAATCAAGAAGCATTTCAAAATAATTATCTGACATACCTCTAAGTGTCTTAATATGTAGGGTTTCAGCATAAATGAAAATCTGGAGTACTCGGTACATCCCTCATATAAGTCGTTTTCACTATCTTCTAGTAGCTCCATTATTCACTTTATTTCTGCGGAGAAATGCATATCATCAATATTTTTGGTACTTTTGACATCTTCTACCTCTTCAGCTTCAACTTTGATATCATCTTCACTTTTATCTCTAATATCATCCTCAACATTATCATCAACACCATATTCTGTAAGTCGAGGAAAAATATCATTCAACATTATTTCTGTGGCATCTATTCGTTGGCCACCGGACGTACCAACACGCATATTTGGATCATCATCTTCAGTGATACCTTCCTCGTGCCAGTTCTCATATTTAGATTTTTCATCAAAACCTGATTTTATTAGGTAAATCCGTATATCATTTCTATTCAGCAGCTTCAAATTCCTACACCTACAACAAGAACAATACATAACACCGCTTCTTAAGTTTCTCGGATTCATTTCCGCATAACGCATGAAGGCTTCACATCCCTCCTTGTATCGTGTGTCACGAAATCTATGATGCCTAGGGATATTTATCCATGATTTGTCAGGAATTATCCTTATCTGTAAATTATATATAATTATTAAATATGATTAGTCTCACAACTACTAATACATCCATGACTCTTATACATTCAACACACATCAAACATACGTTCATATATTATTTAACAATATGAATATTTATCTATATAAAATATATATAAAACGTACGTAGAAACTAATTACACTAATCTAGCGGCTATCATAGGAAGGCTTCTATCCATTAAGAATATAGTATTGCTTACATCCAACTTCATATACTTTGTATATTTTTATTTCTTAAAAATTTCGGCAGCACCTACCCGCTGTTCTCCTTGTACACTGTGCGGATGTTATTATGAGTATCAGCAATAACCCGAAATACAGAACAACATACGCTTATTGTACACGGAGAACAACGAATACGTGCTGCCAAAACTTTCAAGAATAAAAATATACAAAGTATACAAAGTTGGATGTATGCACAACTATATTCCTAACCTGTCCGAGAAGGACAGATCCAATAATTACGAATTTCAGTACCAATTTTTTATTCCTATAATATAAAATAAATGCTCATTTTCGGGAGAAAACTTCATCTCCTACCCAAATTTGAGTCGTATATCATATATTATAAGTCCAAAGAATTGGATGTAATTATTGGACGGAAGTCTAGGGATAACGTTATTTTTTTATTCACCTAAATTGGATTATAACACATTAAAAAAATTATAATGTGTTATATATCACTCTATTTTTTTTAAAAATTTATTTCACATATTTTCACATCACAAACTTAAATAATCACACTTACTTATAACACGAATGAAACTTAAATGAGTTAGGGTTTATAAGTGTTTAAAAAAAATATGATTACTAGTGTTGTTCAAATGAATTAACATGTAGTTGAGTTAGGGTTTTCAGAATTAAACTCATTTATTTTTTTATCATAAATTAGGGTTTTTAAACTAAATTCAATAATAAATAATAATAAAATTAAAAACTCTAAAGCTCAGTAGAAAAATCATACCTTTTAAGCAGATGAAACAACGGACACGCCGGTGATCACGATTAGCCTGCTGGAAAATTAGGGAAGGGGGGACAACCAATTTGCCAGAAGAGCAAGAAGATTGCCCTATAGCCAAGACTGGTGTTTGTCCCTTTTTCAAAGAACTTTCTTCCTGTCTTAACAAATTAAGCAAGGCAGGAAGAGTGGGCTCCAGATCCATCATAAAAAACTGTGATATGAATCGGGAGTATGCTGGTGTCAAGGACTGCAGAATGATATCTGTATATCTATCTGCATCTAGGCCTACGTTCAAAAGTTCAAGCTCATTGTAGGGCTGAGCATGGTTCGGTTCAAACCGAAAAAACCGACCGAACCGACCCGAAATAAGCGGTTTTATGATTAGGGCGGTTCGGGTCGGGTTGAAAACTTTTCAACCCGACCCGAACCGAACCGACCGATTTTATATACCGTGATTCTGATTCTCAAAACCCTACCCGTTTATTCGTTTACCCGCCCCATCCCCAACCCCTCAAAACTCAACCCTAGGTCCCGATTCCCTAACCTCATTTCCTCTCCCATCCCAGCCGTGAGCCGCCGCCCGCCGCTCCTCATTTCCTCTCTCTCGCTCTGTCGGCCTCTCTCACTCTCTCCCACTCTCCTTAGTCGCCAGCCGTGAGCCGCCGTCTTCATGGATCTATCAGCCGCCAGCCGTGAGCCGCCGCCCGCCGCTCCTTATTTCCTCTCTCTCTCACTCTCTTACTCCAGTTTTGCTGCTCTCAACTCACCGCTTCACTTTGCTGCATCAAAAGGACACACTGAGGTTTGCTTATTTAAAAAGGGTAAACTAATTAAGCAGTTTAAGCTTTTGTGTTGATTTAAACTAATTAAGCAGTTTAAGCTTTTGTGTTGACTATTGCTTCTTGTTTCAGATTGTGATGTTGTTGTTGGAGAATGGGGCAGACGTAAATTCAAGGAATTTTTATGGACAGGTTTGTATATATGCTAGTTTCTCTTTGTTCGTTGGTTATTTTGAGTAAATGAATGGCTTCGTTTGGTTTTTTTTTGGGTTCCATTTTCTGGTTAAAGACAGCGTTGATGCAAGCTTATCATCAAGGGCATTAGGAGCTGGTTCAGGTTCTTCTAATCTTTAGAGCTGATGTGAGTCATGAAATTGATTTCTTTTTACTTGCTTGTTGGATTACAAGATTGTTATACTTGATGAAGTTAGAACCGAACAAACCGAACCGAACCGCATCGAACCGACTTGCAACGGTTCGGTTCAGTTTTGAATTGTAGGCGGTTCGGTTCGGTTGTTCAAATTTTGGTAAAAACCGACCCGAACCGAACCGTGC
>NC_033803.1:55978611-55996028 GCF_001876935.1 Asparagus officinalis | reverse complement strand
AAAAGTTGTCCTAGGCAACCTAGACGGAATTCCGTTTAGGTTGCCTATCAACCTAGACGAAATTCCGTCTAGGTTGACTTTTCCGTCTCATTTGTTAAACTAGACGGAATTTTCCATATAGTTTGACCCAACCTAGACGAAAAATTTTCGTCTAGTTTGATTCAACCTAGACGGAAATATTTTCCGTCTAGGTTGTTCCGTCTAGATTGGTCGTTTTTCTACTAGTGTCAGTTACGGGCATTAATTGTAGTTTTAATTAACCTCTTCAACAATAACCAATAATTTTGTTTGTCATGGACACCGTGAGAAGCCTACAACCAGTTAAAACCAATTCTCAGGAGTAATATTTTAAATCGACAAGTGAAGCAGCCAAAGAACCAAAAAAGGTAAGAGATGACAATGATATAGAATAGTCACCATCGCTTACAGGTGATCAATGTAGACATTGACTCCTAGGCATGTATTTCACTCTGGTCTGTGTTTAGAGTCATATTTACAACATTGGATGTCTGGGATTTGCAATCCACAACTAGAATCGTGCAGTTCATGAACGGTACAAAAAGTACTTAATGATATCTTAAAAGAAAACAACGCTATAAAACATATTGCTATCAGGTTGACAAATATTAATTTGTAACGAAAATCCAAATATTTATAGTTTATATATTATATTATCTTACAGTCCATATGATGCTTATATTAGTACGTAGTAGAAAACAGACAATCGGCAACCACATATTCGCAACTGATTTTAGTCGGTCGCCATTGTTGAACTTACACTAGTAGAAAACAGAGCAAACCGAACCCATGGGGTTGGTTTGGTCGGCTCCGTCTCGTCGAGATAGCCGATTTTCATATATAATTCGTCCAATTCCGACTTACGGTTTAAAAGTTATGACCTGTTCTTCGCAGCAAGTTATGTTCTGAAGTCCGTCTGCAAGATTGGACTTCGTCTGAACATTGGACTTAGCCTGAAGTTCGCCGAGCCCACCTAAGGCTCACCTCTGTATCCAAGATTCAAAACGCAGAGGTCGTACCTGCGTTCTAAACTCAAAACGCAGAGGTCGTGCCCGCGTTCTAAACTCAAAACGCAGAGGTCGTGGCTGCGTTCCAGATCCAAAACGCAGAGGTCGTGACTGCGTTCCAGATTCAAAACGCAGAAGTCATGGCTGCGTTCCAGATCAAAAAACGCAGAGGTCGTGACTGCGTTCCAGATGCCAAATGCAGAGTTCGTGGACTCAAAGCGCAGAGTCCATGCAGAACCCACCACTGCGTTTCCCAAACACAAAACGCACACGGACTGTGCGTTCTCCAGCAGACATCTAACTTTGTGACGCATAGTTAAAGCACAAACGCACACACAACGTGCGTTCTTCAACAAACTCAACCATGCGTCCCAAACTCTTGATGCAGAGTTGAATTTCAACGCACAAGCGACCTGTGCGTCTCCAATTCCAGAACGCATGCGGCATGTACGTTTCAAACCTTTGACAAAGGTTTAACTCTGCGTCTCAGGCCTTAGACGCAGAGTTAAGGTCCAGAACGCCAAATTAGGCGTTTGACTTGTTCAAACACAAGTTGAACGGCTTGACAACCGTTTATCCCACAATATGAGGGATTCTCACCCACTCAGGAGCGAATTAAGGGGGCGGTTACACCCCCTTAATCTCCTATAAATACTTCAAAACTCAACTGAGTTCGGGGGCTTTTTTATGGGCAACAAAGAAGAGATCTTCGACTGACCTTTTGGGGGGATTCTGGGAGCTTTCGGTAGCAACAAAATCCTTAGAGCATTCTCTTGATTGATTAACCGAACTTTTGGTTCAAATCAACTCTTTTTCAAGAGTTCAAACTCGTTCAGAGTTAAACTCGATCTGAGTTATCAACTCGTCCAGAGTTTCTAACTTGTTCTGTAAGTTCTTCTAAAACTCACTCTGAGTTATTAACTCGTTAAGGGTTATTTTCAAACATGCCATGCAAGTCCTCCATAACGTCAAATCGTGAGGAGAAGACCACGTTCCAGTGAATAAAGACGTGCGGATCGTCAACGGAGAGCAAACTCGACGTGAGCATTCGAGGGAGGCACTCCATCGCCACCGTGAAGAACCCAGACTTAAACAAAGGGGAGAATCAAATTCATTCTCCTCTCTTTTGTAATCAGAATCCAAATTGTAATCGATTTTGAGAGAATACAAATCAATTTTTCTTTCATTGTCTTTTTACTGTAAATTTCCAACAAACAAGGACTATTTGCTAAATACCTAGAGGAATACAGTATCGTCCCATAGTACACCATGTTAGGATCACCAAACATGAATGGTGTAGCTGAAAGACAAAACATGACTCTTAAGGATATGGTAAGAAGTATGATTTCTTATTCTTCTTTACTAGAGTCACGCTGGGAAAAAGAATTAAAGATAGTAGCTTACATTCTGAACAGAGTACCAAGTAAAGCAGTTGCTAAAACACCTTATAAGCTTTAGACTGGTCAAAAGCCCAGTCTAAAGCATTTACACATTTGGAGATGTCCAGCTGAGCCAAGGCCTTATAGGCCAAATTTAAAAAAAATTGGACTCCAAAACAGTTAGCAGCTACTTCATTAGGTATTCTAAACGATCTAGAGGCTATAAGTTTTATGATCCCACACTCAAGACTATTTTTGAGATGGGAACAACAATATTTTTTGAGGATGTTGAGTTTGCGGGGAGAAATAAGGTTAGAGACAATGTTTTTTAGGAGGAATTGGCTTCAGACCCAATCCATACTGTCAATTTTGATAATTTTTCGGTTCCTATATCTGTTATTGATCAAGAATTGAATCTGGAGCCTCAAGAAAACGATGTTAAATAACTTCCTGTTCTAGAAGAACAAACTTAACAACCTCAAGAACCAATGTCATTAAGGAGATCCACGAGAGAAAGGAGAAATACCATTCCAGATGATTATATTGTATTTCTCCAAGAACGTGAGGAAAATAATAGAATGTTGGAAGATGATCCTATCAACTTTTTTCATGCCATGAAAAGTTCTAACTCTCAAAAATGGATTGATGCCATGAATAAAGAGTACAAGTCTACGCAAAACAATAAGTTTTGGGAACTTGTTCTATTACCAGAAGGTGCAAAACCAATTGGTTGTAAATGGATATTTAAAACTAAGCGGGATCTAAATGGTAATGTGGAGAGGTATAAGGCACGTCTTTTAGCAAAAGACTATACTCAAAAGGAATGCATTGATTATACAGAGACTTTCTCTTCGGTTTTGTCGAAAGACTCTTTCAGAATAATAATGACACTTGTTGCTTATTTTGATCTTGAGTTACATCAGATGGATGTTAAGACTGTGTTTTTCAATGGAAACATTGATGAAATGATCTATATGGTGCAACCAGAAAACTTTGTGTCCAGAGAGTCAAAGAATATGGTTTACAAATTAAGAAAATATATCTATGGACTCAAGCAAGCTCCTCATCAATGGTATCATAAGTTTCAATAAATAATTATCTCGTTTGGTTTTGAGATGAATATTGTTCATGACTGTGTATATCACAAGTTCAGTGGGAGTAAGTATATTTTCGTGGTTCTGTATGTCGATGACATATTACTTGCCACTAATGATATAGGCATGTTGCACAAAATCAAGAGATTTCTTTCAAAGAATTTTAAGATAAAAGATCTTAGGAACGTTTCTTTTATATTAAGAATTCAAATACATTGAGATCGTTCTCGAGGTATACTTGGATTATCATAAAAGAGCTATATCGATAAAGTACTCAAAAGGTTTGACATACAATACTGCAGACCATGTGACACCTCTATTGCTAAAGGAGACAAGTTTAGTCTTAATCAATGCCCTAAAGGTAACATTGAAATTCAAAAAATGCAGAAGATTCCTTATACTTCGGCTGTAGGAAGTCTAATGTATGCTCAGGTGTGTACGTGTCCACATATTGCATATATTTTTGGTATTTAGGCAGATACTTAAACAACCCTGGTACGGATCATTGGATAGCAGTCAAAAGAGTTATGAGGTATCTTAAGAAAACAAAAGATTATATGATCACATACAGAAAATCAGAATAGTTGAAGGTTATTGGGTACTCAGATTCTGATTTTGCTGGATGTCAAGATAGCAGAAAATCTACATCAGACTACATTTATATATTAGCAGGAGAAGCTATATCATGGAAAAGTGTCAAACATACGTTTGTAGCTTCCTCTACTATAGCAGCAGAGTTTGTAGCTTGCTATGAGGCATCTAATGTTATTTGATTGTATTGGTATATGTGATCATTGATGGGTTTAGTCACGATAAATGTGACGAAAACCTCTTTGATCCTATATAGATATAGTCAATTGACGAGATTATTTGGAAATATCCTTATTAGTGATAGCTATTTTTGAGCTCATAAGGTTATACACATTTTAAGGAAATATATGATACCCAAGTGGGAGATTGTTGGATTTAAATCTAATTAAATCTATTTATGGGCATATATGTTACATCAATGTGTATTGTTATCTTTAAGGTTGACCCACATAAAGTGATCAATTAGTTAATTTGGGTCAATGAGTATTTAATTTAATCATGGTCTAATTGTGTAGATACCAGGTTGTAATTATAATTTGATGAGAGGCCGAATTATAAATATACAACATCTATAAATAAGGGGCCGAATTATAGATACTAGGTATTGCTTCCGCTCTTCATTCTTGTTTTAATCTCTTTGAATTAATCACAGCTTCTAATTATATTTCTAGGGTTTATTCTTGAAATCTTATTAGAAACCCTAGATCTATTTTGTATGATTTATATCAATTAAAAGATTCTACACCTCTTCCTTGTTTTATCAACACCCAAAAGAAATCCTGATCACCCATACCTTATACACCCAACAAAATCTTAATTAAAGAGCGTAGTGAATGACAAAGCAATTGAAGCGGAAGTCAACGAGATTGAAGAAGAAAAGGGCGGAGGAGCTGGAGCACTTGGGTTGCCCAATGAAGTTTATGATGCCGAGGAAATTCACCAGAGAGTTTCCGTTCCTCGATCTCTCATTATTTTTAAATAGGTAGATAGCTAGCATTGATTAATAACAACACCGTCGCCATACAATCATTCATTCATTTGGCATTCCTCTCTTATTTAATTAAGCAGCCAGCATAGATAGTTAGCTGCGGTAGCTAGCAGCATACAATACAAAGATGGATTTGATCAGTTGATTGGTTTGGGAGTAGCGGTGGTGGGCAGGTTCTTGCAGTCGTAGAAGTCAAAGTCCAGGCAGCGGTGACCTTTAATTACTACATTCCCGTAGAAAACTTCTTCACAGAGTGTGCAGCCTGGGCGGCAATCAGGAGTCACATCCTTGCACTGGCATCGCGGTGGGAATGTCAGTAGGCAAATGTCGCCACACTCGTTGCAGGGAATTAGATCGAAGTCGTTGCCGAGACGTGCGACTCCCAGTTCTCCTGCAACATTAATGTCATGGGAATAGCAATATATATATTATCGTTATTAATTATTATATATTACTATTAATCAATATGATCTATATTCATGGGCTAAAGTTGTGACGTTGATTTTGCATTTAAATTTGGTTTAGTTTTCCACATCGTTATGCATGTTAAATGCTCTGAGTCCCTGTTAATTTTTGCGGGAACAACCAGACAAGGTTTGTTCCAGGATTGGTTTGTGCACTTTTGATGGATCTCAAGGAGTTAGGTTAGACTTCCTTTTTTCGCTTTTTTTTATAAATATTTTTTCCACGTATGAGTTTGATTTGATATTAGTCACAACAATAGTGTTTAATAGTTTATCCTTGAGTTTTCCGCAGATACTTGTTTTCAGCGAAAGTTGACTCCATTGTCGATTCCATTAAAACTTTGATTTGTTTACAGGAAATTACAATGAAAATAAACGAAAATACAACTCTCGAGAAAATAACACAGAAATTGTCTATCAACTCATGCTTTTGTGGGACTTTGCCTGTGCCGGGAGTGTTTTGGCTCGTTGACCACCAATTCACAGATCGTGAGGGTGTTTAGGGATATTTTCTTCGTTTATCGAAGTAAAGATTTGAAAGCGAATATCTTATCGATGTAAGATGTTCACTCTTCCAAAGATCAAGTCTGAGCTTAGATCTCTAGGAATCACCGAATGATCCTTGTCAAAGGGTGAAAGTTCTCACTTTCTTCCTCAAAATCATCAAAAGCTCAAGTCTCTTCTGCTCCAAAATGCTCCAAAATGCTCCAAAATGCTCTCTCCAATCTACCCCTTTTCAATGATAGCCCTAGGAGGGTATTTATAGTCTTCTTGGATGATAACTGGAGAAAATAACCGATCAGCAACTACCCTTTTGGGCGCGGCAGCCATAGGTGTCGCGGCTGAAGAGAATCCTTTGGCGCGGCAGTCGTTGCTGTCACGGTCAAAGGAGTGGTTCCCCCCTGTTTTTGTAATCGCCATCCCACGACTTTTAACTCCTTAAATGTCACGATTTTCGTGGGTAGTAGGCATGATTTTCGCTTGTAACTGCTTCCCCCACGTTCATAAGTATCCCCCAGCAGTTAATAAGTCATGTGGGCTGCACAAAACTCGAGAAAACTATCAGAAATGACGTGTTCAGCTTCTGAGTGGCCGCGGCAGTGTACAGTGTCGCGCATTGCCACGGCAGTTATTACTGCCGCGTACCTTTCGGGTATTTTCACTCTAACTTTCTTATTCGATGTCGGAATGAGGTGATCTAAGATGCGTTGAAAAGCTGACGAAGAGATCTACAACTTTTGTCTTTTGAGCTTCTTCATATTTGAAACATATTATGGCTTAAATGTGCAATACATTTCCGCGGCAGTCGCTACTGCCGCGCACCTCTGAGACCGTTCGCGCTGACGAAGAGATCTACAACTTCCCATTGGCGCTTCACTCTGTTTACTTGCGCGACACCACGTACTGCCGCGCTATTGCCGCGACAGTTATCACTGCCGCGCACCTCCGAGGCAGTTTGCGTTGTCTCGGGTATTTTGGCTCTAACTTCCTCGTCCGATGTCGGAATGAGGTGATCCAAGATGCGTTGGAAAGCTAACGAAGAGATCTACAACTTCCCATTGGCGCTTCACTCTGTTTACTTGCGCGACACCACGTACTGCCGCGCTATTGCCTCGGCAGTTATCACTGCCGCGCACCTCCGAGGCAGTTTGCGTTGTCTCGGGTATTTTGGCTATAACTTCCTCGTCCGATGTCGGAATGAGGTGATCCAAGATGCGTTGGAAAGCTAACGAAGAGATCTACAACTTCCCATTGGCGCTTCACTTTGTTTACTTGTGCGACACTACGTACTGCCGTGCTATTGCGACGGCAGTTATCACTGTCGCGCACCTCCGAGGCAGTTTGCGTTGTCTCGGGTATTTTGGCTCTAACTTCCTCGTCCGATGTCGGAATGAGGTGATCCAAGATGCGTTGGAAAGCTAACGAAGAGATCTACAACTTCTTATTGGCGCTTCACTCTGTTTACTTGTGCGACACCACGTACTACCACGCTATTGCCGCGGCAATTATCACTGCCGCGCACCTCCGAGGCAGTTTGCGTTGTCTCGGGTATTTTGGCTCTAACTTCCTCGTTCGATGTCGGAATGAGGTGATCCAAGATGCGTTGGAAAGCTAACGAAGAGATCTACAACTTCTTATTGGCGCTTCACTCTGTTTACTTGTGCGACACCACGTACTACCACGCTATTGCCGCGGCAATTATCACTGCCGCGCACCTCCGAGGCAGTTTGCGTTGTCTCGGGTATTTTGGCTCTAACTTCCTCGTTCGATGTCGGAATGAGGTGATCCAAGATACGTTGGAAAGCTAACGAAGAGATCTACAACTTTCCATTGGCGCTTCACTCTGTTTACTTGCGCAACACCACGTACTACCGCGCTATTGCCGCGGTAGTTATCACTGCCGCGCACCTCCGAGGCAGTTTGCGTTGTCTCGGGTATTTTGGCTCTAACTTCCTCGTCCGATGTCGGAATGAGGTGATCCAAGATGCATTGGAAAGCTATCGAAGAGCTCTACAACTTTCCATAAGCACATTACTCTGTTTGTGAGCACAACACCTTCCACTACCGCGCCTATGCGCGTCAGTGTTCCTTATCGCGGGTGTTCATATTGTTCTTCTGTGTTATTTCACATGTTCCTTTGCTTCTTTTGACTATGGATGATCTTCTTTGACTTAGATAGGTATATTCATACCTATAGGCATTTTTAGATGCCTACAATACTCATCTAACTTTCTTGTTTCACAAGTAAATTCTAACTTGATACTGGTTATTCTCACATCTCGTGTACTCAGTGGCTTTATTGAGAAATCGACTGGTGGACAGAATGGGAGTAAAATGACAGTGATGAAGACCATGTGTTCTTAGTAAAATGACAGTGATGAAGACCATGTGTTCTTTGGAAGCACTAAGCAAACACTGGAGGTACTTGTGCAGCAAAGGTAAGGATGTCTCTTACTGCATCTTGTAGTTCATTCTGTTCTTTAAATTAGTTTTTCTTTCAGATATTTACAGAAGGAAAAAACTAGTGGCCCAGATGGCAATAGTGTGATGTATGAGCTTGCTGAACGAGCATTACATGAGTCCATCAGCATTAAGTTGAAGGATTACATAGCTCAGGTACATCATTTAGACTGATATATCTGTTTTCCTCAATAGTTGGCAACCAGTTAACATTGTCTATTGTTGCAATTTTTAAGTGATAATGGGATACAAAATGCAGAAAATGTTAAAAGATTCATCCATGGGACAAAATTTACTTATTTTATATTACATGCTAGATACATCTATTAAAATGCCTGAGTTACATGAAATAGAAGTTATAACTTATAAAAGATTAATCTTTTATAAGTTCTATGCTAAAATTAAGTGGAGTTATAATTTATAAATATTTATAAGTTATATGCCTGAGTTGCATGAAATAGAAGTTATAACTTATAAATATTTAATTTTAGCATATACCAGAACTTAAGTTCTATGCTAAATATTTGAAGAGTTGAAATTGTGATGTTTTGTTTTTTGGGTGTAGGATGGAGGAGTAGCGTTCTGGTCGTCAGATCTGATGCTAGGCAGCGAGGATGCAGCTTGATTAGCAACTCAGTTGCAGTTTAGTTCTTAAATTTTTGTTGTTTTTTGTGTTTTTTTATTTTTATTGAGGTTTTTGTAGTAATTTGTACTCATGCAAAGATTCCATTCTTGTAGTTAATTATATGAATTATATGATCACTTACATATATTCAATTCTACCATGTATTTGGTTGCATAAATTGCTTTGTTATTCATGTTGACGTCAGGTAATTTGTTTATGGATTTTGGGCACATTGTTTACCTTACAAAGATGATCTTGGTGTATTGTACATGCTTCTTAAAATGGATGAAGGATGAGCCTGGATACCAAGAAAGCACAAAAAAAAAACTGTAGCATAGCATCCTAGACGAAAATTCCGTCTAGGATGCTCAAATTCCATCTAGAATGGTTTTTTTAATAAAAAAATTTAAAAAAAAAATATAAAACGGAAATTCCGTCTAGTATGGGTATCCTAGACGGAAATTTCCGTCTAGGATACCTATTCTAGACGGAAATTTTTTCCGTCTAGAATGAAGTATTCTAGACGGAAATTTCCGTCTAGGATACTCCGTCTAGGATGTATTCTAGACGGTTTTGAATTCCGTCTAGAATAATCAGTCTAGGATGTATTCTAGACGGAATTTCCGTTTAGAATACAATATTCTAGACGGAAACTTCCTAGACGGGTATTCTAGACGGAATTCCGTCTAGAATACTCAGTCTAGACGGAATTTTGATTTTCCTAGACGGAATTTTCCGTCTAGGATGTGTAACTTTCTAGAACGGTACCGTTGCTTTCAGATGGGAGAAAAACATGAGAACGGGCAGCGCAAGTGGCAGCCAAGAGCCCGATGGCTGCAAACAGGAACACCGGAATCGCTGCCGCACTCTTGGTCATTTTTCGCCTTATATATATAATTGCTTCTTCTTAATTAATTTTCTACAGCTTGATTGATGCCATACTGCCTCTGCCCTCGGGCTCTATTTATAGAGTTTATCTTTGCGAAAATCTGAGACCGCAAATTATTTAATGAGATCACGAGGGAATTGGTTGATATACTTGTCTCTGTCTAATTAGTTAATCCTATCGTCCAATAGTATGAACTATGTGATTTGGGTTTTTAATTAGTATTCCACGGGAAAAAAAAGAAAAAGACTTGCAATCTCTCATCTAGAGACGTATGGTCTGCAGTACACTAAGTGGGCCATACCATTTTGTTTGTTTCCCTTTAAAAAAAGACCCGGTCAAGTAAACCAACGGCACTAAAACAAAGGGCTATATGGCCGAAGGAATGGGTAACGTGGAAAATTAAGCTAATGAGGCATCCTAAAAGATTTAAATCTTATCCTTATATGACATGATTAAGGGGCTATTTGGATGTCTTGAACGAAGGTGGCAATTTATGGCATCCCATGGAAAATGGTTATCCACTTTATCGCTCTCTATTTATAGCTTTTACATTGTTTAGTTTGGATTTCTTGTGAATCCAAAAATCATGGTAATACTCTTGTTTGGATTGAATGATGTAAACTTGTAAAGTGATAATCATATGATCCCATTCAAAAGATTCATTTACCATTTTGGTAAGATTACCTCTATAAAACTTAAAAATTCTAACAATCCAATTTGTATCACTAAAATAATAATTATCTCTAAAGATTAAACACATTATAGAGCAAAAATAATATTAATTAGATGTCTCAGGAATAATAAACATGTTACATGTTCAAAAAAATAATATTATAAAATGTATCAAATACAAAATTAATAATTTGATACTTAATTTCTCTAATCAAAGAAAAATTCATATCAACAAAAAAATGGTAATTGTTGAAATCTAAAAGACATTTTGTGGAAATCTAAAAAATAAAATGTATGTGGACATTACTTTGTATGTGGACTATTAACTTGATATCCTTTTATCTTCTATCATGTATCTATAAATTGTATCATGTATGGAAATGGAATTGTTGATAATAGTGTATTGTAGTGGGTTTTAGTCCCACATTGCTTGGGAGAACAAACCTCACACTCCTCTACTTGTATAAATATATGTGCACACTCAATATTCAATTCAAGGGAAATTTACCCAAGATTCTCTCTCTCTCTCTTACTTTAACATGGTATCAGAGCAAGGGCTATTTCCCTTTCAATAAAATTTTTAACGCTTTTGCGTTCTTTTGCCAAATCTTGGCCTTATTGCTTTGTAGCCGTTTAATGTTTTATTTTTTTATTTTTTTTTTTTTTTAATTATTTGGCGTTCATCTGCCAGATATTTTGGCCTTGTCGTTTTGCGGCCTCTTAACGCGTTTCGCGTTCTCGTTTAACCTTCGGGTTCTATTTTAAACCTTCGGGTTTCATTCTAACCTTCGGGTTCTATTTTAAACCTTCGGGTTTCATTCTAACCTTCGGGTTCTATTTTAAACCTTCGGGTTTCATTCTAACCTTCGGGTTCTATTTTAACGGCATTGTCGTTTCAAGACCGTCTCTCGGTCTCAAATTAACGGCATCGTCGTTTCAAGCCGTCTCTCGGCCTCAAACGAACGACATTAGTAACAGCATCTCGACATCTTAACGTCTCAAGATTGCTGTTATGGCTCCTTCAGAGAAGATTCCCAAACCACCTTTGCCCCTCAATGATCAAAGTGACTGGGCAGGGTGGTCCACCATTGTCACCAATGCCTTGCGTGGCGCTGGTTTGCTTGATCATCTCACCAGTACGGGACCAGTTCCACCGTCCATCAGCACTGTTGCTTCATCCAGTACTATTGCCTCTGGCAGTGGTGATGTCGATCTTCAGACTGCTCGTGCTCTCTATGTCAAGGAGAGTTCAGAGTGGCAATTGCAGGAATTTCGTGTTATGGATTATCTCACTCGCTGTGTTGGCTCTGGTCTCACTGTCGAGATTGGCTCGCTTCCCTCTGCTCAGGCCATGTGGACTCGTCTCACTGAGCGTTTCACTGAGTGCTCGGGTGCACGGGAGGCATATCTTCTGCAACGCATTTCTCTACAACGCAAAGGTAGTTCATCTCTGCAGTCCCATTTTGGACAAATGCAAGCTTTTTGGACAGAGTTACGCTCCATGCTTCCTGGACGTAATTCCACATATGAAGACTGGCTAGCCTGGTACGAACGGCATGAGGTGCATCAATTGTTTCAGTCCCTTCCTGAATATTCAACTATGGCTGATCAACTACTTCACCAGCCTCAATTTCCGACTTTGGCCTCAGTTATGGGAGCTCTCACTGCTTATGAGACCCGGCAGCAGACAGCACGACTCAATTTGTCAACAGACACTCCTACCTCTTCACTCGAGACTGTTTTGTCTGTACCTGTCACTGCTCCTGTTATGAATTATACTTCTCCACAGGCTCCCTCTCCACAGGCTCGATCTAAGCTCTCTTGCAAATATTGTAAGAAGGAAGGACACCGCATTGAGACATGCTTCAAGCTTCATCCTGAGTTACGTTCCTCAGGTACTGGACGTGGTCGGCGACCCCCTCAGTCTCAACCCTCTCGTACACCAGGATTGTTGGCCAATGCTATACCTTCTACTACTTCAGACTCTACTATTCAAGCTATTGAAAGTCTTCGCCGTCAACTTGATGCTTTTCAACATATCACCTCTACATCCGCCGCACAACTCTCTGGTATGCATTTTGCTGGTTCTTCAGCTAATCCTTCAGTCTCTGGTATGAATGATCTCTGGATTTTTGACTCTGGTTGTTCCTTTCATATGACTTGTAATGCCTCACTTTTATCCTCTGTCTTTACTTCATCCTCTCTTCCTCCTATCTACACAGCTGCTGGACAACCATTGTCCATTACTCAGTATGGCTCTATTACCCCACAAAATGATCCATCTGGTCGTCTAACACTTGGTCCCGTCTATGTGGCTCCACAATTGTGCTTGAATTTAATTTCTATTAGCTCTTTATGCATGGCGGGCCTGTTTGTCTCATTTTCTTCTGATACTTGTATTGTGCAGGATCCACAGACGGGCAAGACGGTTGGGGCGGGTCGTAGGAGGCACAAACTGTATTTTCTGGAATATCTTCACCTTCCAGAGTCCATACGTCCACGTTCTCTTGTTGCTTCTCTTTGTTCGTCAAAACCCTCTACCTCGCTTCCTGCCAATTTATGGCATAGACGACTTGGTCATGTGTGTAATAAAAGGCTGGAGAGTCTTATTCAGTCTGGAGTACTTGGTCCTGTATCATCTAGTTCTAGTATTGAGTCATGTGCTGGTTGCAAATTGGCTAAATTCACTGCTTTACCATTTAAAATGAGTACATCTGTATCCACTTCCTTATTTGATTTAGTACATTCTGATATTTGGGGGCCAGCTCCTTTGCCTTCTTCATCTGGCTACTTATATTATGTTAGTTTTATCGACGATTTCTCTCGTTTTACATGGGTTTACCTACTTAAGAATCGCTCTGACGTACTTACTGCTTATCAAGCCTTCACTGCTATGATTTTCACTCAATGGCAATCTCGTATTAAAGTTTTTCGTTCTGATTGTGCCAAAGAGTACCTATCCTCTGCCATGCGCTCTATCATGTCCTCTCATGGGACTATCTTTCAACAGTCATGTCCCTACACTCATGAGCAAAATGGTGTTGCTGAACGCAAACATCGTCATATCCTCGATACTGCCCGATCAATGCTCATTTCTTACTCTGTTCCTCGTCGTTTCTGGGCTGAGGCTATTCTCACCGCGACTCATGCCATTAATATCACTCCATCTAGCTCTCTTTCCGGTGCTACTCCTTATAGTCGTGTTTATACTCATCCTCCCCGTTATGATCTAGTTCGCGTTTTTGGTTGTCGATGTTTTGTTTTTCTGCCATCTCACGAACGTGATAAATTGTCTCCCAGAGCAGTTTCTTGTGTTTATTTAGGAATTAGTTCAGAACATCGAGGTTATCGTTGTTATGATCCCGCAACTCGTCGAGTTCATATATCTCGTCATGTTCAGTTCGAAGAGGATTCTCCATATTATTCTACTTCTGATGACTTTAATTTCCTCCACTCTACCGATCATGCTTCCCCGTCCACTGCATCACCCACTTCTTCACCTCAATTTTCCTTTCGAGATCTCCCTGACATCTCTCCCTCTCCTTCTGTTGACTCTTCCTCACCTGAGTCTTCTCTTACACCATCTAATCCATATCCTGTGGACACAACTCTCACTCCAGAAAATACTGTTGATCTTCATGCACCTGCGCCAGCATCTCCCCCGCCTGAGGTTCCTCTTGCTCTTCGTCGAGGCAAACGCCCACATGTCATGCCTGCCCGGTATGCTTCTGTTACTTCTTATTCACCTATCTTTCATAACTTTCTTGCTGCCATTCATACTATTGTTGAGCCAAAGTCCTTCCAAGAGGCAGTTCAAATTCCAGAGTGGCGACAAGCTATGGCTGAGGAATTTCAAGCATTTCAGCAAACTCATACCTGGGATATTGTTCCCTGTCCTCCTGGGATCTCTCTTGTTGGCAGTAAATGGGTTTATAAGGTCAAGTTTCGTCCTGATGGCACCATTGAACGTCGAAAAGCTCGTTTAGTGGCTAGAGGTTTTACTCAGCAACAAGGTATTGATTATGAGGAGACCTTTGCTCCTGTTGCTCAGATGCCCACTGTGCGTACTCTCCTTGCGGTCGCTGCTGCTCATCGTTGGCCCTTATACCAGATGGATGTCAAAAATGCTTTTCTTCATGGCTCTTTATCAGAGACCGTATATATGCAACCGCCTCCAGGGTCAAATATTCCTCCGGGACATGTATGTCTCCTTCGTCGTGCTGTTTATGGTCTCAAACAGGCACCCCGCGCTTGGTTTGAGTGTTTTCGCGATGTTGTGCTCAAAGCGGGCTTTATAGAAAG
Organism: Asparagus officinalis; assembly: GCF_001876935.1. Lineage (NCBI taxonomy): Eukaryota > Viridiplantae > Streptophyta > Magnoliopsida > Asparagales > Asparagaceae > Asparagus > Asparagus officinalis. Next base: position 55,981,038 of record NC_033803.1, on the reverse strand, counting down.
TCATCAAGATGCTTCTCTGTTTGTTCGCACTACATCGCGTGGCAGGGTTTTATTACTCATCTATGTAGATGATATGATCATTACAGGTGATGATATGACAGGTATACAATACGCAAAATCTCAGTTGCAACAACAGTTCCACATGAAGGATCTTGGATCTCTTCGGTATTTCCTTGGTCTAGAAATTTCTCAAGGCCCGCGGGGTGTATTACTGTCTCAACAGAAGTATCTCTCAGATATTCTAAATCAAGCTGAGTTAACTGATAATACAACTGTCGATACTCCACTCCAGCAGAATGTCAAACTTTGCTCTACTGACGGTGAGCCTCTATCTGATCCTACCCGATATCGACATCTTGTTGGTCAGTTGGTCTATTTGTGCATCTCTCGACCAGATATCTCTCATGCTGTTGGTATTGTCAGTCAATTTGTTAGTGCCCCACGTTCTGTACACTATGCTGTCTTATTACGGATTCTTCGGTACCTCCGGGGTACTAGCACTCGCTCACTTTTGTTTCCTGCTACATCTAAGTTAGAGCTTTGTGCATATTCTGATGCTGATTGGGCTGGTGATCCAACTACCAGAAAGTCTACCACAGGTTATTGTATATTTCTTGGTGATTCCCTTATTTCCTGGCGAAGTAAGAAACAAGATGTTATTGCTCTTTCCAGTACTGAGGCAGAGTATCGTGCAATGTCCACAACAGCTAAAGAGATTATTCATCTTCGTCGCCTTCTCAGTGATTTCGGTATTTCTGTTACGACTCCTACTCCTCTCTACTGTGATAATAAGAGTGCCATCCAGATTGCTAATAATCCAGTATTTCATGAAAGGACCAAACATATTGAGATCGACGCTCATTTTGTCCGTCACCAAGTTATCAAGGACAAGACAATTCTACTTCCTCATGTTTCATCCGCTGACGAGCTTGCAGATTTCTTCACAAAGGCCTTACCTGTTCATCGGTTCCAGTTTCTTGTACGCAAACTCACTTTGTTTGATCCAACATGAGTTTGAAGGGGGCTGTTGATAATAGTGTATTGTAGTGGGTTTTAGTCCCACATTGCTTGGGAGAACAAACCTCACACTCCTCTACTTGTATAAATATATGTGCACACTCAATATTCAATTCAAGGGAAATTTACCCAAGATTCTCTCTCTCTCTCTTACTTTAACAGGAATAATGAATAAAATTTACAATTTCTCTTCTTCTCTTGTCTCTTGTCTCTTTTTTTATTTCTTTAGTATATTACAATACGTTATTAGCACGAGTGGCTCTAGCCGGTTCGTGATCATCGGTTCGTAGTAATAGATTTTTAGGTGTTCATTTTCTGCAAGGTAATAATACATAGTATCAAGCTTTTCGTCGAATGATTATGATTATGTCTAGTATTATATTCAATTCTTTGGCATACTTCATTAAAAAAAAATTTGATGAGATATTTATTCTTTATCTATTCGTTTCTATATAGTTTATATGCATGCATGTACATATGCATGTGTCAATGTATGTCTGTAGTATATATTGAATTTCAGTATTCTCTTAATGTTCAGATCAGCATGCACCATTATGCATTAGTTATCATTCTTCTTATGTTTATGCAAGTGTTGTTTTCTGGCCTCACATATTATAACTTGGACTTTCTTCATGTACCTCCACATGGAACTAGCTTTGGAGCATATATCTCTTTTAAACTGAGATCTATGGAGCATAAATAGCTAAGTTTACTAATTTACATTGTTCCCACAAACATATCCAATTCATGTGTGCTGATTGTTGGCGTATCACAGTGTTCGCGGGAAAAATTGTCTTCCTCATTGAAGTCATTGTTCTCTTAAGTAACTGTTTTTCGATTATAAAAGATCCGGTCTTTTTATAAGATCTGGTTACAACAAAATCAAAGAAAAATAAAAAAGATTACAACTTTCCTTTTTCGAACGAATCACGAGCTCCTGTTTTGCGGTCACTCGCTTTTGTGGGTTCTTCGCCTGCGCCGGGGTTAATCCATGGACTACAGCATGATCTAGATCTGGTCGGATCTACACAGTATAGCGGGTGTTATCTCACGAAGGAAATAACAACCGGGAGGTACTATTTCACCAAGGAAATAGTAGCCTTCTCGGGATCAAAAGCCAAGCTTTGATCCGGAGGATAACTGCGTAGATCTTAGATCCGATCTCTCTCGTACTCCTACTTTATTTGACGTGGACAATCGCTGAGCACCGGATCTGAAAGAACAAGTCTTCAAAGATTCAAATCTCCAAGGTTCAGATCTCAATTCAGCAGAGCTTCGCCTTCAAAAATTTCAACCTCTCAAATAATGAACCAACCCCTCTATTTATAGATACTGAAAGCGGATCTGGGCTCAGATCTGGGCTCAGATCTCGGCCCAGATCTGACCGTGGCTCGGCCACCTGGCTCGGCC
>NC_033803.1:55959312-55978601 GCF_001876935.1 Asparagus officinalis | reverse complement strand
CGGTTTCATGATTTATCGGTTTATCCGAGCTTCGTCGTTGATCTGAACTCTGATTTGGCAGTCCGGATCCCGATATGGCAGTAAATCCGCTTCATAGTTGATCTGAACTCTGATTTGGCAGTCCGAATCCCGATTTGGCGGTAAATCCGCCTTGGAGTTTGAGTTCGAATCCGTTATATAGTTGGATGACTCGTTGACTCACCGAACCGTTAGCTTGATTTCGCATGCGAGTGGATGTATTCCATTGTTTGCGTGCGGTTCGTTAGCCTCGTCGCCTCGTTGATCCGCTTCGTCGCGTGTCTTTTGGCTTTGGTATTATGGACTAACGATCGTGTTTGGATATGTCGCCCGATGGTTCGTTGGTTTGTTGAATCATCATGCCGAGCTGTGTTAAGGGACCTATAAGCAGTTTTATACGCCTAAAGATACCCCCTCCAAAGTATTTCAGTCTCATTCTTTTATAGAAGAGTCTGGAATACTTTGGATATGATTATCCCAACCTTCAATCGGTATGATGAGACCTTGGAATGGCTTCTGTTCTTGATTTCTTCAATCCTTCAGGTTATTCGGTGCTTTGTCAAATGTCTGTAAGGGTTCCGGTGCTGCATTTATTGTCTGACCGTTGTCTGAATTTTGAACTTGAAGTCGATTCCTGATTTTCTGATCTTTAGCTCGTGTTTGCTGGTTCAACATAGAACTGACCATCGATTGTTGGCGTTGAGTCTTTATTTGCGACGCGTTGTCCGGCGTAGTGTTGTTGAGTTATCCTTAAGAATATTTTTTAGAAAAATATTCTACAGAAACTTCTCAACCAAAAATAGGGAATAGTTTATACTCGTATACCTTATTAGAGTATTGAGAATGAGCTGAATTGGCCTAATAATGATCCAAAAAAGGCAGTAATTAGGCTCCAAAAATTTTCCGACCCTTCTGAATATCTGGGGGAGGAGTGAATGAATAAGGGACTGGACCATCGGTCGTTTTAAAGTCGTTTCGACACTCGGTTCAGCTCCAATTTGAATTTTAGTTCAAATCTGGTTCAAACTGGTTCAGAACTGGTTCAACCTGGTTCAAGACTGGTTTAGCCTCATTTGAACTGATTTATCTCCATCATGATATATTGACTCGTGTTGACTTTTTACTCGTAACACGTTGACTGACGTTAACCTAGGGTTTCGCGTTGACCGGCATTGACCCTAGGGTTTTGAACGTCGTACGTTGACTTTTTGATCGCAACGCGTTGACTGGCGTTGACCTAGGGTAACGCGTTGACCGGCGTTGACCCTAGGGTTTCGGATCGCTTGACGTTTGTTGGAGTATACACAGTTTAAGCTCTTGAGATATTGGAGCATGGCGGTCCTAAATGTCGGAGTTGTTAGATGCTCAAGTCACGAGACCAACTAATGAAGATGATGCTTCAATGACTTGCATTTATAGAATTTTTGGCAAATTCTCAGCCATCAACGGGTTTGATAAGCCTTTACCGACTACCGTTTGAGTCGGGCTAGCATGCGGATTGAGTCCATTCCGCATGTGGCGTTATGCTAAAAGAGTTAACCCTTTTAGTGCTACGATATTGAATACGTAGACTTCGTCTTTCTCCTGTGAAAAGACTAAACAACAACGTGTATCAGACGTTGACTTAGGATTTTTGGCAAATCCTCAGCCCTCAACGGATTTGACATGCTTTTACCGATTACCGTTTGAATCGGGCTTACATGCGGATTGTCTTAAGTCCGTTCCGCATGTGACGTTGTGCTAAGAGAGTTAACGCTCTTAGTGCTACGATATTGAATACGTAGACTTCGTCTTTCTTACGGGAATAGACTACCCGACAACGCGTGTTAGGCGTTGACTTTAGGATTTTTGGCTAACCCCCAGCCTTCAACGGGTTTGATAAGCCTTTACCGACTACCATTTGAGTCGGGCTAGCATGCGGATTGTCTAAATCCGTTCCGCATGTTACGTTGTGTTAAGAGAGTGAATTCTCTGAGACTTTGTGCTATGATGTCGAATACATAGGCTTCGCCATTATTGCGGGAATAGGCTACCCGGCAACGCGTATTAGACGCTGACTTATCCCTACTTAGGCTTCGGGATAAAATACCCCAGACTGGTATTCTATTGTCTTTTTTCTACGGCGAAAGACTAACCCGGCGACGCGTGTTAGACGTCGGCATATCCTTTCTTAGGATTCAGGATGAAATTCCCCATGCGTGTAAGACATGGATTTTGGTGTTATTAATAACACCCTGCCACAATATTGAATATGTGGACGGGTGTTCTTTTTAACGGTTAAGAACTAACCGGCAACGCGGGTTAAGCGCAGACTTATCCAAGGCGAACCCGAAATGAGAGAGGAAGAATTTTATATTCTATCTCCCGACACTGAAGAAGAAGAATTTTATATTCTATCTTCAGCTGGAAAGGAGACTCGAGGTGGGATCTCCACCCCCAGAATCCGGAAAGGTGAAACTAATAGTGGGATCTCCACTCCGAGAATCGAAAAGATTCAAATAACCCTAACTGTCGGAAGGTTTGATTACCGAACTAAAGATGAATTTCTCGTTTATCGAGAGTGAATTGTGGTTTTGGTCCTAACTATAGGAAGGTTTGACCAAGTAGGAGTTTGAGATGACCCTAACTGTAGGAAGGTTTGATCACTCGATTTGAAAGTGGACCTCTCGTTCATTGGAGGAATCGAGAGGGGATTTTGATTGTGGCCCCAACTGTAGGTTTGACCTGAAAGCAAAGGGAGTGGAATACAAGTAGCAGTAGAAATACTGGTTTGTACTGGCTACTCGATGATGGGTTTTGACGTTAAGTAATCAGGACTTAACACGTCAAGCTTTGGAAATTGCCATGAATTGGCGGATAGAAAATTTAGTGGACCCACCGTCAATGGACTTGATCAGTGGGGGGTTTTTGTGAGGAAAGATTAATCTGTCAAAAGGATCGAATCTCGTCTCAACCAGATAAATCATGAGAATTAGTGAATTTGATAATAATAATGGAAAACATTCTGACGTTTAGAGTCTAAATGTGGATGTTTTACTTATCACTTTTATAGTGATTGGGTTATCCCTAAGAATATCACCCGTGGTATTCTTTCGGGAACTTCCCGATACATGAATATCACTCGTGGAAAACATTCTGACGTTTAGATTGTTCGCAGGGAAAATTGCTTTCTTTGATGATTCCATTATTTTCTTTGACAACAGTTTATCGGTTACAAAGATCCGGTCTTTTTATAAGATCCGGTTACAATGAGATCAAAAGAAATAAAAATTACAACTTTCCTTATTTGTCGAACAAATCGCGAGATCCTGTTTTGCGGTCTCTCGCTTGTGTGGGTTCTTTGCCTGCGCCGGGGTTAATCCGTGGACCACCGCGCGATCTTGATCCGGTCGGATCTACACGGTACGACGGGTGTTATCTCACGAAGGAAATAACAGCTGAGGGGATTATTTCACCAAGGAAATAATAGCCCGTAGTAATCGAAATCAACCAAGCGAAATCGAGACTCTTCTCGGGATTAAAGACCAAGCTTTGATCCGGAGGGTTACCGTGCAGATCTCAGATCTGATCTCTCTCGAACTCCTGCCTTATTTGGCGTGGATGCTCGCCAAGAACCAGATCTGAAAGTCCGAGTCTTCAAAGCTCCAGAACTTCAAAGTTCAGTTTTTAATCCGGCAGAGTTTCGGCTCCAAAAGTTCCAACCCTTCACAAATGAGCCCTCCCTAGCCTATTTATAGGCACTCAGAACTATGCCTTGGCACAGGTGGCCGGCCACCTTGGTGGCTCGGCCACCGAGCCACCTTTTGGTGGCTCGGTTTTGGCCGAATCCACTTGGTGTTTGGTTTTTCCGTTTTTCCGGTCTCGTGGTTTATTCGAACTTCATTATTGATCTGGACTCTGATTTGTTGATCTGAATCCTGATTTGACAATCCGGATCCCGATTTGGTAGTAAATCCGCCTTGGAGTTCAAGTTCGAATCCGTTCCACGGTTGGATGACTCGTTGACTCACCGAACCGTTAGCTTGATTCCGCACGTGAATGGATGTATTCCGTTGCTTGCGTGCGATTCGTCGATCTCGTCGCCTCGTTGGTTCGTCGGTTTGTGCCGAGCTGTGCTAAGGGACCTATAAGCAATTTTATATGCCTACAGATACCCCCTCCAAAGTATTTCAGTCTCGTTCTTTTATAGAAGAGTCTGGAATACTTTGGATATGATTGTCCCAACCTTCAGTCGGTGTAACGGGACCTTGGAATGGATTCTGTTCTTGATTCCTTCAATCCTTCAGGCTATTCGGTGCTTTGTCGAATGTCTGTAAGGGTTCCAGTGCTGCATTTATTGTCTGACCGTTGTCAGATTTCTGAACTTGAAGTCGATTCCTGATTTTCTGATCTTTAGCTCGTGCTTGTTGGTTCAACATAGAACTGACCATCGATTGTTGGCTCTGAGTCTTTATCTGCGACGCGTTGTCCGGTGTAGTGTCGTTGAGTTATCATTAAGAATATTTTTTGGAAAAATATTCTCCAGAAACTTCTCAACAAAAAATAGGGAATAGTTTATACTCGTATACCTTATTGGAGTACTAAGAAGCAGTTTATACTCGTATACTTTTCGGAGTATTGATTTTTTCATTGCAACGCATTGATCAGCGTTGACCTAGGGTTACGCGTTGACCGGTGTTAACCCTAGGGTTTCGAACGTCGTATGTTGACTGTTTGATCGCAACGCGTTGACTGACGTTGACCTAGGGTTACGCGTTGACCGACGTTGACCACATGGTTTCAAACGTCGTACGTTGACTGATTGATTACAACGCATTGACTGGCGTTGACCTAGGGTTACACATTGACCGGCATTGACCCTAGGGTTTCGAACGTCGTACGTTGACTTTCATTGCCACGCGTTAACCTTGGGTCTACACAGTTTAAACTCTTAAGGTGTTGGAGCGTGGCGGTCCCAAATGCTGGGGCTGCAGGACCAACTATAAAAGTTGACTCGTGTGCGGCTACAGATCTTATCCCGAAGTCATTGGATGCTCAAGTCACGGGACCAACTAATGAAGCTGATGCGTCGGTGACTTTCGCATTTATAGGATTTTGGGCACCCCCCCAGCCATTAACGGGTTTGATGAGCCTTTACCGACTACCGTTTGAGTCGGGCTAGCATGCGGATTATTAAATCCGTTCCGCATGTGACGTTGTGCTAAGAGAGTTAACGCTCTTAGTGCTACGATATTGAATACATAGACTTCGTCTTTCTCACGGGAATAGACTACCCGGCGACGCGTGTTAGGCGCTGACTTTAGAATTTTTTGGCTAACCCCCAACCTTCAACGGATTTGATTAGCCTTTACCGATTACCGTTTGAGTCGGGCTAGCATGCGGATTGTCTAGATCCGTTCCGCGTGTAACGTTGTGCTAAGAGAGTGAATTCTCTTAGACTCGGCGCTACGTCTTCGAATACGTAGACTTCGCCCTTGTTACGGGAATAGGCTACCCGGCAACGTGTATTAGACGCTGACTTATCTCTACTTAGGCTTCGGGATAAAATACCCCAGAATCGAACTCTGGTGTCTTTTTCTACGGAGAAAGACTAAACCGGTGACGCGTGTTAGGCGTCAGCATATCCTTTCTTAGGATTCAGAATGACATTCCCCATGCGTGTAAGGCATGGATTTTGGTATTATTAATAACAACCTGCCACAATATTGAATATGTGAACGGGTGTTCTTTTTAACGGTTAAGAACTAACCGGCAGCGCGGGTTAAGCGCAGAATTATCCCTGCTTAGGTTTTAGGATAGAATACCCCAGAATCGAACTCTGGTGTCTTCTTCTTCGGAGAAAGACTAAACCGGCAGCGTGTGTTAGGTGCAGACTTATCCCTGCTTAGGTTTCAGGATAGAATACCCCAGAATCGAACTCTGATGTCTTCTTCTTCGGAGAAAGACTAAACCGGCAGCGCGTGTTAGGCGCAAACTTATCCCTGCTTAGGATTCGGGATAAACTTCCTAGGATGAATCCTAGATTGATAAATTCTTGGAAAAGGTCGGTGCGGGAAAGGAAGAATTTTATATTCTGTTTCCCGGTCTTCTTCTAGGGTGAAGGCGAACCCGAAATGGGAGAGGAAGAATTTTATATTCTATCTCCCGACACTGAAGAAGAAGAATTTTATATTCTATCTTCAGCTGGAAAGGAGACTCGAGGTGGGATCTCCACCCCCAGAATCCGAAAAGGTGAAACTAAGAGTGGGATCTCCACTCCGAGAATCAAAAAGATTCAGATAACCCTAACTGTTGGAAGGTTTGATTACCGAACTAAAGATGAATTTCTCGTTTATCGAGAGTGAATTGTGGTTTTGGTCCTATCTGTAGGAAGATTTGACCAAGCAGAAGTTTGAGATGACCCTAACTGTAGGAAGGTTTGATCACTCGATTTGAAAGTGGACCTCTCGTTCATTGGAGGAATCGAGAGGAGATTTTGGTTTTGGTCCTAACTGTAGGAAGGTTTGACCGAATGGGAGGTTTAAGACGATCCTAACTGTAGGAAGGTTTGATCGCTCAATTTATGGGCCTCTCGTTCATTGAAGGAATCGAGAGGGGATTTTGGTTGTGGCCCTAACTTTTATAAGTTTGACCTGAAAGCAAAGGGAGTGGAATACAAGTAGCAGTAGAAATACTGGTTTGTACTGGCCACTCGATGAAGGGTTTTGACGTTAAGTAATCAGGACTTAACACGTCAATCTTTGGAAATTGCCATGAATTGGCGGACAGAAAATTTATTGGACCCACCGTCAATTTTATGAGGAAAGATTAATCTGTCAAAAGGATCGAATCTCGTCTCAACAAGATAACTCATGAGAATTAATGAATTTGATAACAATAATGGAAAACATCCCGATATTTAGAGTTTAAATGTGGATGTTTTACTTATCACTTTTATAGTGATTGAGTTATCCCTAAGAATATCACCCGTGGCATTCTTTCGGGAACTTCCCGATACATGAATAATCCACCCCCAGCTTCCCTTGTGGAACTGGGTCCGACATTGTACTCAGTTACATGATTGGGTTATCCTTAAGAATATTACATATAAAAATTCTTCAGGAACTTCCCGTGAAAGAAATGAAACAGTTTAGACTCATATACATGTTGGAGTATTAGGGAGCAGTTTAACCTCTTATACCGGTCGGAGGATTAAGAAGCAGTTTATACTCTTATATTTGTCGGAGTCTAGAAAAGAGCAGTTTATACTCTTATACTTATCGGAGTGTTGTCGTTCTCATTTGGCTTATCTCAGCGTTATGACGCCGGCTTCAACCAAGGTTTGGATGATATTCTTAAGAGCGAAGCAATCCTTGGTGGGATGAAGGACCCTCCTGTGGTATGCACAATACTTTGGATCCGCAGTATTGTCAGCTTCCTCCTGATTTGCGATAGGTGGTAGCTTGATCTTGTTGTTTTCAAGGAGGGATTCGAAGATGGCTGGAACGTCTTCGTCCTTGAAGGAATACTCTTTTTGGAGTCTCGGATCCGAAGTCTTTTGCTGCCTTCGAGATTGCTGTTGTGACGTTCGATTAGCACCACTAGCAACTGTAGGTGCCTTGCCCTTACCACGAGAGGCGAAGTTTGAGTTCAGAGGATTAGCCGTCGGTAGGTTCCTCTCGGCCTTCTTCCTTCGGAGGAAGCGTTCGGCTTGTTCACCGCGCACCTTCAAGTCTTTCCAAGTGTTAGACGGTGCCGTTCCCATTGCCTCCAACACGTCCAATGCGAGGTTGTTGTGGCAAGTCTGGAGAATAAACTCCTCAGTGATCGGGTCCCGACAGTTCATCGCCTTGTTCCGGAACCTTTTGACGAAGGTGTCAACCAATTCCCCGTCCCTTTGTTTCTCGTCGAGCAACGTTCCGATGGATATCTCGGTGTCGTCGTCGAAGAAATTAGCGAGGAACTTAGTTTCTATGTCATCCCAGCTACTCACGCTTTCTGGCTTGAGGCGGCGATACCAATCGAAGGCGGCTCCACGAAGAGTGCCAACGAAGGACCGTACCATCAGAGGTTCGTTACCAGAGATGACCCCTAGGTGCGATTTGAAGTAAATCAAATGCTGAGTGGGTGAACCTTTCCCATCAAATGGCGTGAAGTTAATTAGGCTGAACTTCGCCGGGTAGGGGATTGATTCCCATTCTCTTGGGTATGGACAAGGAATGCATGTCTTCTTCATCTCTTGCGCGGAAATCAACGTATTGATTTTGCTCTCGAGGTTTTTAATCTTCAAGCTTTCACCTGAGTCTTCGTTGGCATTCTCGCTACCACCTCCTGCATTGATGGGAGGATTATTAGCATTGTGAGCTTCATCCGCACCTGTGTCCTCATCTTCCAGATCAATCTGGTTACGATGACTTGGCTCGCCTTGCTGATTTGTCAGCGCTCGGATTTGCTGGTCATGCATTTCTCTCATACTCTGCATGGCCATCTATATTTCGAGCTTGAAGCTCTCTTGCTGTTTAGCCATGGCTTCTTCGAGCATCTTGGCCACTTGTTCCGTGCTTATCATCAGTGACTCGCGGGGTTGCCCCTCGCTGGATACTGTATTATCTGACGCGACCGCCGAGCAGGCATCCGATTCCTCATCTTCTGAAGGTAATCTTTTCCGAATCCTACCATAAGTTCCTCGTATGATAGCTCCAGACTGTAGACGGGTTACACGTCGGGGTATTTCCGAAATTGACTCGGGATTATCCCGCGTCGATGTCCCATTGCTGGTCATATTGGTGGTGACCCTCGGGAATTCTCCGTCTTCAACTACCGTTCTTCTTCGTCGGAAACGCCTAGTCCTTGGTTTTGGCGTTTCAGTACTGAGCATTTTAAAGACCGAAACTCTTTCGGGGACCGTCTTGATGCAGTTGCACTCAGACAATACTGCCCGAATAAGTTTGGAACAGGGGCATTGAGTTTCTAGTTCTCGAGGACTCCTTTTTCTGGTTTTACTTGTACCCCCACCACGATAGTACAACTCATCGATTTGAAGGTCGGAGTAACCTATCGTGTGTTGGCACGACTTCTCAGGTATAACGCTATCGTCATCAGACGACAATGTTTCCTTCTGAGGGCGAACTACCTTCTTTGGGCTTTCAAGAGTCACGCGCCTCGAAACATGCCTTTGTGGATGTGAGTTCTCAGCGGGCTCCTGGACTTCAATGCACAAATTGGTGCGCTTAGCTACCCTGATCTCTTTGTCATGTTGAGGGTGACGGCGACTCCCAGCATGTTGAGTCGTTCGGGGCTTCTTTATCGGGCCCAAACGTTCTTGAACTGGAGCTTTGCATCGCTCGTCAGGAAGTGGCCCGAGGCGCTCCAAGACTGACCTCCTTCTTTGGGATGGTCCTGCGGGATCTCCCGGAGCATTTGTAGGAATCATCGGCGATTTAGGTTGGTTCGCCGGAGGTTGAACCTTTGTTGAAGGCTGCAATGGTTGCTTTTTAGCCTGAATCACCGCTTCAGACTTCGGCCTCCATACTTGGCGGGTTGGTGGCGCCTTCTTGGCTCACTTCTTCTGCAGTCCTTCTTACGGGACTTCTTGGACTCGAGGCCGCGTTGTTGCAGGGAAATATCGTTTTTCTTCATTGATGTCATTCGTGAATCTTCAAAATTAACAAGCTTTTTTGTGGTTTACAAAGAATCCGGTCTTTTTATAAGATCCGGTTACAACAAAATCAAAGAAAAAATAAAAAGATTACAACTTTCCTTTTTCGAACGAATCACGAGCTCCTATTTTGCGGTCACTCGCTTTTGTGGGTTCTTTGCCTGCGCCGGGGTTAATCCGTGGACCACCGCGCGATCTAGATCCGGTCGGATCTACACAGTATAGCGGGTGTTATCTCACGAAGGAAATAACAGCCGAGGGGATTATTTCACCAAGGAAATAATAGCCCATAGTTATCGAAATCGACCAAGCGAAATCGAGACTCTTCTCGGGATCAAAGGCCAAGCTTTGATCCGGAGGGAAACCGTGTAGATCTCAAATCTGATCTCTCTCGAACTCCTGCCTTATTTGGCGTGGATGCTCGCCAAGAACCAGATCTGAAAGTCCGAGTCTTCAAAGCTTCAAATCTCCAAGGTTCAGATCTCAATTCAGCAGAGTTTCACCATCAAAAATTCCAACCTCTCAAATAATGAACCAACCCCTCTATTTATAGGTGGCTCGGCCACCGAGCCACCTAGGTAGCTCGGTGAGCCACCTGAATGACTCAGTACTGGCCGAGCTCTCCCGGGTGTTCGCCGTTACGTCGGTTGTCCGGTTTCACAGTTTATCGGTTTATCCGAGCTTTGTCGTTGATCTGAACTCTGATTTGGCAGTCCGGATCCTGATTTGGCAGTAAATCCGCCTTGGAGTTCGAGTTCGAATCCGTTCCTCGGTTGGATGACTCGTTAACTCACTGAACCGTTAGCTTGATTCCGCACGCGAGTGGATGTATTCCGTTATTTGCGTGTGGTTCGTTAACCTCGTCGCCTCGTTAATCCGCTTCGTCGCGTGTCACTTGGCTTCGGTGTTGTGGTCCAACGATCGTGTTTGGATATGTCGCCCGATGGTTCGTTGGTTTGTTGAATCATCGTGCCGAGCTGTGTTAAGGGACCTATAAGCGGTTTTATACGCCTACACACAGTAACTGACAATTTAAGAAATAGAAAGATAGAACTATTGATTTCTTTCAATGAAATTGTCTGTTGTTGTTCATTTGATGTTTTGATTATTGTATTTTATCCTTTTCTTCAGAGTACTTATTTGTGGTTACCGAGATCACACTATGACTTTAAAAATTGGAGGTTTAAACTAATTATTTATTTAATGAAAATCAAAATTCTAATCATGTTCTTAAATGATATAAGTTTAGTTTCTATTTTATACAATATGAATGCTTTAGTTATCACAATTTTAGTTTTACCTTTTTCATCAATTGTTTCTCTGCTATGACCATATTCACTGAAAATTACATGCCAAGTTGACCTAACAATATTCCCAAGGGTTGCATGTTCCCAATTAAACATACTGCTTAAGATAACATATTGTTGACCTATATCCATATCATGAATCAAAGCATACCACAAATCTGGTAACATTGTATCTGCATGTCTTACAACTTTAACAAATATCGAGCATTTCCCCATGTGATGATAATATACTTGCTGAGTTGTCCTTTTATAAACACACAAACATGCATATTGGTCTTATTATGAATACAATCTGTTGATTGATCATTTGTCCTAGCTAATTAGAACAGAGACATGCACGCACACCTTGTATAGTGTAATATTTTATAAATTTGGTGGATTGATATATCTTCTTTTGATAATTATAGCATTTCTGAATAATGTTTAACATCACCAAAAGGGAATTTGTTGAGCTTGCCATTGATGGCAGCAACTACTTGACTTGGGCCTTGGATGTTGAAATGTATCTGGATTCTTGTGATTTAAACAGCACCATTGCTCCAGCTTCTCAGAGCACCTCTGCCCAGAAGGTAAAGGCATTGATTTTCCTTCGTCATCATCCCAACAAAGACCTAAAAAATGAGTACCTTACTGAAAAAGATCCTGTTATTCTATGGCAATCCCTGAAGGATCGCTTTGACCAATAGACGGCTATTATGCTCCTGCAAGCACAATATGATTGGTTGAACATGCGATTTCAGGATTTTAAATCCGTGACTGAATACAATTCAACTCTCCACCGCATTGTCTCACAGCTGAAGCTCTGTAAGCAGAACATTACAAAGGCTTAATTGATTGAAAAGACCCTCTCTACATTCCATGCAAGTAATCTTATACTCCAACAGCATTACAGGACCAAAAACTATTCAAAACACTCTGAATTGATCTCTGTGTTACTAGTTGCAGAGAAACACAACAGGACCAAAAACTATTCAAAACACTCTGAATTGATCTCTGTGTTACTAGTTGCAGAGAAACACAACCAACTTCTGATGCGCAACCATAATACACTCTGAATTGATCTCTGTGTTACTAGTTGCAGAGAAACACAACCAACTTCTGATGCGCAACCATAATGCTAGACCAGTTGGTTCACAAGCTTTGCCTGAAGCACATGCCACAAATCAGAGTAATATTCATGGGCGTGGACATAGTAGAGGTCGTGGACGTGGTCGCGGGTCTTATTATGGTGGTAGGGGTCGTCATCGTCACAATGCTTATGGTCTTTAGGACCGTGGCAAGGGTCAGAACAAGGATAAATATCCTTCAAATAAGCCTAACTCTCATTAATAGGTTGCAAATAACAAGCAAACTTGCTATCGGTGTGGATGTGAGGACCACTGGTCTCGCACATGTCGTACACCGAAACATTTGGTTGAGGCATATCAGAGAATGCTGAAGGACTCAAAGCGGAAGGCAAAACAAGGTGAAAAACATCATGCCAGTTTGCCTGAAGCAAACATGACCGTGAAAGATGATAATTATGATGATAATCAGAATCTGGACGATGATGACTTATTGAAGATGGAGCTTGATGATTTTGGTGACCAGGAGTGATCATGTTAGATGATGACTTATTGAAGATGGAGCTTGATGATTTTGGTGACCAGGAGTGATCATGTTATTTATCACTATCTATGCATGTTTTATTAGTCTATTGGTGACCAGGAGTGATCATGTTATTTATCACTATCTATGCATGTTTTATTAGTCTATTTCATTTTTCAAACTTGTTCTAGTTGCTTTTGTTAAGATAATTTGGAATTTTTCTAGACTAATTTTGCAAGATTTTGTAAGACAATTTCAAGTTCGTATGGGTTTGTTTAAATGATTATTCCCCCCTTACCTTATTTTTGTTGTGCTTATATGAATATTTCATTTTTAAAAAAAATAGCACGACAACTCTCGCATACAACCCATGGAGAAGGAGACTGTCTTGTGCTTGGTAGATAGTGCTACCACACATAATATCCTGAAAGTTAGAAAAATTTTCCAAACTTTGACTGAAAAACAAGGAAGTGTAACCACCATTGCTAACGACAATGTGTTCATAGTAGGCTCTAGCAGAACTTCACTAATACTTCCTATGGGTACAGAATTAATTATCAATGACGCATTATTATATCTAGAATCCAAACGTACCCTTTTTAGTTTTAAAGATATTCGGTCTAATTGAAATGAAAATGAGAATGGTGCTAAACATCTTCTCATGACTCAGTCAATTAGATGTTGGAAGTAGGTTATAGAGAAGCTTCCATCTTTCTCCTCAGGGTTGTACTACACATATATCCGACCTAATACTAATCATGTTGTAAGGATTTTTGAGATTTATGGACCCAAATTCTTTTAAATTCTAGCATGAGCTATTGGGTCATCTTGGGTAAAATATGATTTATCGGATTTCCTTAAATTAAATGGGGCATTCAAACTAAATTCAACCAACTGCATATCATAATTTCCCCCCTTTATCTAATACGTGGTGAAGAAGCGAAACATTTCCTATCTGCGTATTCTTTATTTGCAGTCTATGCTTCTATATCACCACCATAACGTACCTCTATGGGACCTCGGTGAAGGTACATACATTATTTATGAAACTCTGTTAATAATTTAGTACTTATGGCCCATGTTAGGGGATCAATTTACAGTTTGGTACGCTGACTGTATTTTTATTAAAGATCAATTCTCGATATTAGGGGGAGAATAGTGCCCAAAATACAAAATAATGTCAAGAAATTTTATTGATTAAAAAAAACTTCAATATTTATATCCACGTACTAGTCAAACTGAACCAGAAGTTCACATAATAATCTGCTAAGAAAAGAATGACTAAGCCCCATACTCATGTTGAGTATATCATTGATGATTTGGTATGCCAGAAGCATACTGTGGCAGAAGCATATAAAACATGTTAGTGTAAAAGATAAACGTCCGTGGCAAACTAAATTCTATATAGAAAGACAGTCACTCCCATAACCTCCGGAAGAGGTTCATCTTGAAGATGGAATCTCCATAAAAGTTGCACGTACTTGATAATCACAATACTGGAGATGCGAAACGACCAAATCTAATTGTTAAGGGAAATGACAAGGATTTTATTGACATAAAATAAGAATTAAAGTGGCCACGAATTTGTGAAAAAGGAGAAATATATAATAGAAATATAAAAGTTGTCGACAACATAGTTGCCTCTACAGTTGCTCTTACTATCTCCGAAAATAATCTGGATCTAGAACCTAAGTCGGTAGCAGAGTGCTTGAAGCACTCGGACTAGGTGAGATGGAAAGTGGCAATTGAGGCTGAGTTGAACTCGCTAAAGTATTTTGAACCCGTAGTCCATATATCCCTGTAGGATATAAATGAGTCTTCATAAGAAAAATGAGAATTATAAGGTGGTGAGATATAAAGCGAGATTCATAGCTCAATGGGTTCACGCAGACACCCGGCATCGATTTAGATGTAAAATATTCTCCTATTAGTGATTGTATTACATTCCGTAAGTTAATACCTATGGCAGAAACTATGAATTTATATATGCATTATATGTACGTCATGACCATATTTTTATATGAGTCATTAGACGCTAATATTTTTATATGAATGTCCCTGATGGACTTAAAATTCCTGAATTGAGAGAAAATGAGAATAGCAACATGTATAGCATTAAATTACAAATATCGTTATACGGTTTGAAACAGTCAGGTAAAATGTAGTATAATCAACTGAGTGAGTTCCTCCTGACGAAGGGATATACAACGTCTGCCCTTGTGTTTTTATAAAAAAAAATCCGAAAATAGCTTATGTATCATCTCAATCTATGTTGATGATATAAATATTATTGGAACACACAAGGAGCTTACAGAAGCTAGATCATGCATAAAGACGGAGTTTGAAATGAAAGACTTGGGAAAAATTAAGTTTTGTCTTGGCCTGCAGATCGAGCATTTCCTAGAAGGAATTTTTCTACACCAGTAGACCTACGTGAAAAGGTTTTGGAAAGATTTTATATGGATAAATCTCATCCACTTAGCACATCAATGGTCGTCCGGTCCCTCAAAGTGGATAAAGACTGATTTAGATCCAAAGAAGATAATGAAGAAATGTTAGGGCCAGAAGTTCCCTATCTAAGCGCCATTGGAGCACTTCTCTATCTCGCAAATTGTACCAGGCCTGATATTGCATTTGTGGTGAACTTGCTAGCAAGGTATAGTGCTTCTCCTACAAGGAGGTATTAGAATGGCGTTAAACATATCCTTCACTATCTTCAAGGTACAAAAGATCTTGGACTATTCTATAAAAGAAACGAATGGCGTTAAACATATCCTTCACTATCTTCAAGGTACAAAAGATCTTGGACTATTCTATAAAAGAAACCAAGATATGACATTGGTGGGCTATTAGAACACTGGCTACATATCTGATCCCCATAACGCCAGATCCTAGACTGGTTATATTTTTCTCTGTGGTGGTACTGCCGTTTCTTAGAGGTCTGTTAAGCAAACCATGGTGACTACTTCTTCTAACCACTCAGAGATTATCGCTTTATTTGAGGCCTCACAAGAATGTGTATGATTAAGATCGTTGCTACGACAAATTTGTGGCTTGTGTGATCTAGCAAAAGACGATATTATGCCTACTATCCTTTATGAGGACAATACAGCTTGTGTTGCACAAATGAGCAGTGGATATGTAAAAGAAACCATGACAAAACATATTGCGTCAAAATTCTTTTATCCACATGAGCTCCAAAAGAATGGCGAAATCACCATCGAAAAAGTTCGCTCAAGTGACAATCTTGCAGATTTGTTCACTAAATCTCTGCCTACATCAACTTATGAGAAATATGTTCATAATATTGGTATGCGTAGACTTGGAAGACTATCATCTTTAGGGGGAGCAAATTCTTAAAGAACAATCCTGAAGATTGGGCCCTGAAGGTCTATCATCATATTTTGCCCCTTTTCGCTAAGTTTTGTCCTACTGAGTTTTTCTTAGCATAGACTCAGAAGATTGTCATCATCAGGGGGAGTGAATTTTCAATGCAATTCTGAAGATTGCGCCTTGAAGGACTATAGTTGTACTCTTCTTTTCCTTTGCAAAGTTTTGTCCCACAGGGTTTTCTTAGATAAAGGTTTTTAATGAGGCTACTAATGCAACACAAGAATCTACTTATGTCTTGTACTCTTTTCCTTGACTAGTTTTTCTCCCACTGGGTTTTTCTAGCGAGGTTTTTAACGAGGCATTGACATCTTGAAGTAATATCGAAGGGGGAGTGCTGAAATCTAAAAGACATTTTGTGGAAATCTAAAAGACAAAATGTATGTGGACATTACTTTGTATGTAGACTATTAACTTGATGTTCTTTGATCTTCCATCATGTATCTATAAACTGTATCATGTATGGAAATGAAATAATGAATAAAATTTACAATTTCACTTCTTCTCTTGTCTCTTGTCTCTTGTTTCATTTCTTTATAAACCAATTAGCTGTTTTTTTAAATAGTATATTACAATAGTAATGCTGCTTTTTATAAACCAATTAGCTGTTTTACTAGAATAAACACACACATCACCATGCAACAGATTAACACACGCTTCACCCCTAAAACAAATTAAGCATAAATCTTCTTTCTTAAACATTGAGAGAGATAAAATTGCATTGCCCTTTCATAACTTCTACAATAAACTACAAAATAAATTTCTCCTATATCAGAACCAATAACGTTTCTCTTTCATAAACCAATACCCTATCTAACCAAACCAATTCAAGCACAATTTCTTAAACTAAACAGACATCCCATTGTTAACTAAACAATCAATAGCTAGGTATACAATCGATCACGCCTCCCATTACTCGAGCATCGGAACTCTCGTCCAAGATCTCACAATTCCCAGAATCATACAAAGAATAATTCTCATTCTAAATCCACTTCCCTACAAAAAAAAAACTCCCAATATCCAACTAGCAATTAGTAGAAGTGCTACTTTTTTATTTCATAAATTTTGGAATTAGAGGAAATAGTGTTTCTTCCACTTTATTTAATTTTTTTGTTTGATAGCAATTATAGATATTATTAGGAAGAGAGAAAGAGGGTCTTTTGGGATTTTATTTATAAATAGAGAATATCCATACAATAATAAAAATAATTTTATTTCTAAATTGACTCAATTTTAGCTACTTTTGGACACGTTTTTCAACATATGGAGCATCGGAGGAGAGCGGCAGAATTGATCAGGCACCCTGAAGCCATCCAGTATAACTTGCCATTGCTGCCCGAAAAGCCCACCTCTGCCCCATTATGACAACAGTAATTTTTCGATACGTATTTAAATAATTTTTCTAGTATTTAAAATATTTTATTTTATTTTATTAATATTTTTCCTATTTTTTGGAATTTTTTGAGTTTTCAAAATAAATAAATAAATAAAATATATAGTCTTGTATTTATTAATTCTGCTAAATATTAATTTATGGTTTAGTGATTTTTTATATAATTATTTGGTCACTGACATTATTAATGACATTGTTATATTTGATGTAAACCTGAGCATAGTATAGTAGTATATAAATATAAATAAAAAGATATTTGGTTGTTAATAATTTATTAATATGATTCAGAATATTATGTAAAATTTTCGTAATTTTTTTCCCTCCCTTAATTTTTCTCCCATTTGAATTCTTTCCATAACCCCTCCCTTATCAATTCATAATCACTCCCAATCAATTTCCTAATCACCGTTTAACTATTTCCTATTTACTCTCGTAATTCTTTCTCTTATACTTTCCTTTTTCTCTCTCTTTCCAATAATTCACACACTCTCTCTCCATCTCTCTCACATATAAACCGTACTCCCTCTCTCCTCCATTTCCCAAAAGCTTGAGCCAGCTCCCCATTCTCTCGTTCCCTCTCATCTTCTTCACGCCAAAATCCCCACGCCACTAGAACTCCCCACCGCGAGCCACCTGAACACAAACCCCCGCACTCTGCGGCACCCGTCTCAAGCTCAACAGTTCGCTCACCAAACCGCCGTGCTGGTCCGGCCCACACGCCTGCATCGCTCCTCCCGTCCTCGACCAACTCCGACCACCGCGAGCCACGTCCAGCACTAAGCCCTTAGCGAACACACCCCAGACCCCGCCCGGCATGCTCTCCACCCAGCCACCCTCTGTCCTCCTCGCTCACCACCGGCCAACCCCCCCACCCCCGCCCCCCGCCCTCCCCCCCCCACCCCCACACGCCACCCCCACCACCCCACCCCCCCCCCGACCCTACCCACTCCACCCCCCACACCCCCTTCCGACACACCCCCCGCCCCCCCCCCCCTACCCACAACACAACACCCAACCCCACCGCCCCACCACACCCCCACACCCCCCCCCCCACCCCAACACCGCCCGACACACCACCCCCCCCCCCCCCGCGCCTCCCCCCTCGCCACCCCGCCCTCTACTCCTCCCGCGCTTGCCCCCCCTCCCCCCCCCGCTCCGAGACCACATACACACCCCACGAAGACCCCACCCGCAAACACCGACACCGAACTCACCCGCTCACCACAACACCACACACCCCCCCACACACACACACCACACCCACCACACACACACCACACCCACCCACCCACACTCACCCCGAGCCCCACCCCCCCCCCCCGCCCCACCCATCCCTTACTAGATACACCCCCCCCCCCCCCACCCCAACCCCCACCCCACCCCAGCCCCAGAACCCACGACTCCCCCGCTGCCCCACACCCTCCCCCCCCCTCGTACCGCCCACTCCGTGCCGGTCCGACGGTGGTCGGTTCCCGTGCCAGCCGACAGCGCTATGAGCGTCGAGCCGCAAGAGTCAGCGCACTCCAACCGTCGACACATCGATTTCAGAGCTTGCCGGAGTTCTTCAAATCGCCGTGCTCCTCACGCCAGATCTGATCTCGCGCATTGACGTTGACACGTTCGACGAATACACCGAGGCAAGATCTCGCCGCTTAAATTTTTATCATTTTAAAATTTATTGTTAATATCATATTTGTGATTAATATCTTGGTTATGTATATTATTGTGATTAATATCACATTTGTGACTAATATGCATTTTTGAATATCTGCGTGGAATGATGATTACGAGTGCACAGTGAAAATTAGATTAATAATGTTGTTAATTTGTATTTTAAGAAATTACGGACATGAGATGACAAGTTAGTTGTTGTAAATAGGACTTACAAAATATTATCGAAAAAGAAATTAATTAAAAGTAATTTATAAATATGAAAATGTTACTGCTCATGTAGAAA
>NC_033803.1:55957456-55958312 GCF_001876935.1 Asparagus officinalis | reverse complement strand
GGGAGGGTCGACGGAGCGGGAGAGGGAGAGTAAGAGAGGAGGGGATAGTAATGTGAGGAGGAGGAGGGGGCTGGCGACTGTAATAGGATAAGTACCCTAAGCAACTTAGACGGAATTCCTTCTAGGTTGCCTCAACCTAGACGGATTTCCGTCTAGGTTGCTTGGGTAACCTAGACGGATTTTCGTCTAGGTTTCCCTAGGCAACCTAGACGGAATTCCGTCTAGGTTGAGCAAGAAATCTAGACGGAATTTTATTTAGGTTGTCTTTTCCGTCTCGTTTATCAAACTAGACGGAATTTTTCGTCTAGTTTGACCCAAACTAGACGGATCAACCTAGACGGAAAATTTTCGTCTAGTTTGATTTAGCCTAGACAAAAAAAATTTCCGTCTAGATTGGTCGTTTTTCTACTAGTGATAGTCTTTACCTATGTAAAATTCTTGGGCTTTATGTTTTGGGGGCTCAGTGCATAGTTCTTACGAAATTGGAGGTTTTGAGAGCGTTAAAAAAGTCTTGGGGGGAGCATGTTTTCATTGGTTTTGGGGGCTGGAAGCATTTTTCCCTTTATTTTAACATGCAACTCCTACTATGGAGAACGCCAAGATGCAATACCCAGCAAACAGTTCATCTTCTTGAATTATCATAAACAATTGTGGAAGCCAATCTCCCACACCAAAATGAGTGAGAACATCGACCCTAACAGACAGACCCGGCCGCCATCCTCCAAACCTCATTTGCAACATCACAATTAGTAAAGATCACGTTTATGTCTTCAAGAACAATAGCTTTACAAGTAAAGCAACCATCATTCATAAAAGCATATATATCTCGATTCCTAAGAGCGCAACAGAAAGCGAC
>NC_033803.1:55955479-55956456 GCF_001876935.1 Asparagus officinalis | reverse complement strand
TCTTGAACTAATTAATGGCAACATTTATTGATTTGGTCATAGTTCTATTTTCAATATTGAGTGATTAAACAGTTCACAATGTTATTGGCGGTCCAGTGATATAAGCCTGATCCTAGCCTATTATTTCTGAGAGTTCTTTCACCTTACCCCCACTTCTATATATTCACCAAAGCTGCAGTGAATTTTGATAATATTTTAGATGGTGAATTTATAATGCAATTTAACTAATGATTTGAGATACAAAATAATAACTGACGACAAATTAAGATGCCGACAAAGTATATTGAGGATGATAAGTTTCTGCAACTAACTCGACGGAGTCGAGTTTTCTCCCACCCGGGGAGAATAATGAGGACAAGAAATGGTAATATTTGATTAGTTGATATATTTTTGAATTTTGAATTTTGAATTTTGAATTTTGAATTTTGAAATTTAAAATTTAAAATTTAAAATTTAAAATTTAAAATTTAAAATTTGAAATTTGAAATTTGAAATTTAAAATTTGAAGTTTAAATTTTGAAATTTAGTTTAATTTTAGTTGAGTGATTTGAGGGATTGTTGTTTATTTTTATTTTTATTACACGTTGTGTGCACGTAGTTTTTTTTATAAATAAGGTTGTATAAGACTATTGAAAATCAATGAGGTATTGAAAATTAAAATAAAATTTGAGTTGGCTTAATTTGGGTATGAAACCTAGGCCTTGGGTGTGAAACCCTAGGCCAATATTTGTTCCTCTTCTTCTAGCCATCAAACGTCTATCTTTTCCCGTTCATCTGTTCATCCCACAGCCTCGCTGCCCCCACCATTTCTCCTCTTCCACAAGCTGCTGATCCCTCCCTGCTCTCCTTACCTTCGAGCAGTCATCGTTCCCGCCTCCGTAAGCCGTCAGAACAACCTCAACAGTCGCCGATTTCCCTCCGTCCTCCTCCACTCTTCGAGCCGTCGTTTATTTCATCTTGACACCGCTGCCAGCCTC
>NC_033803.1:55953309-55954479 GCF_001876935.1 Asparagus officinalis | reverse complement strand
GGTATTTACATTTTTGATGGTTAAGTGTAGACATCGAAGATGATTTTCGGGAGCGCGAAGATGTTATGCTGCGCGACTTCTGGTACCTATTGAGGAAGTGTATTGATTTATGTGTGCGATTATTTGTGTAGTTATATTTTGATTTAACGCTAGAATGAGGATATTTTCGCTTAATTCTTAATCTTTTGGAACACATGGTATATAAATGTGGGGTTCCTTGTTTGGATTTTTCACCCGACGTACTAGTTCCATTCGATTAAGGGTTGAGTGGGAATATAGTTATCCTGGACTGTTAAATATAAATATCCATATATGCTTATCAAGAGTAAATATTCTGAGATGTTTATGTTTGCGGGTTGAATTTGACCATCTACGTGCTTTTATAGTATTATTATTTGCTTAAGTATGATTTCTGAATTTCGAGGATGAAATTCTTTTAAGGGGGGAAGAATGTAAAACCCCGAAAATTTGAATACTTTATGATAAATAATAATAAATATGTTATACATTTATAAATAATATATTATGATGTTTGAGTATGCTAGGAACTGATTTGAGATCAATTCAATGTATATATGTATATATGTGAGTACAAATACACAAATCATGCACAAAGGCCAAGAGTGAGAATCTGGGAACTTTGACCAGTTGAGAGTTTCTATGTTTTTCTCACTGATTCATTAAGAATCTGGAAAAGTGTATAATAACAAAGTTGTAGTTCTCTTCAAGATATTTCCAAAAAATCTTAGATCACCTTATTCCGAGGTCATATGAGAAAGTTATAGCCAAAATACCAAAGAAAATGTTCCTAGTCAGACTGAATTTCCAGTTTCGGGTTTCGGGTTTCGGGTTTCGGGTTTGCTACTATATATATACATGTTATATCATGAAAATCACCTCTTTTCTTCTGTTTTACAAACCCTAGCAGCCCCCCTCTTCTCTCTCAAACCCTAGATCCGTTCTTAGAGGATTTTGGAGGAGTCGACGCGAGATCCATCGGTGTTCAGCGAAGGAGGATCATTCTCACTTGTTTTTGGGAGTTCATCTACACCCCTCAGGCGAGTAACTTCTCTCCCAACTCCACCCCCTTTTGTTTTCATCTAAAGTTTGAGTTTTTATTGAATTTATTGGGCCAAAAATCGTATTTTCTTGTAGAGATAGTAGATCTAT
>NC_033803.1:55950422-55952309 GCF_001876935.1 Asparagus officinalis | reverse complement strand
CCCCAACTTCGCCTCCGACGACATCCCACATCACCGTTGACCACTCTCGATCTCCCTCGAGCTCTCTCTTGAGATCCCCCAACTCCGCCGATGACCCCTACTCCGCCGACATCCCCCTCCTCCGCCGACACCCACCAACTCCTCCTCAACCAAACATGGACTTTCTCTTCTCTCTCCCTCTTCTCTCTCCCTCTTCACAAGGCCATTAATATGATTGCCATCAGAAGTTTCGTTGCTGGTCCTAAATCGAAAAAGAGTGGAAAAGGAGCAGGCGATGCTCCAAAGGAGTCCGTCCTGACCAAAGAAATGAAAAGTACCACTGTGTTTGGAGCCAATATCTTGAAGGAGGGCACTGATCCTAAAGTACTGCCAGATTCTGAGTACCCTGACTGGCTGTTTCACTTGGTAGACAAACGACCTCCACTGAGTGAACTACGAAGGAAGAATGTTGAAACTCTTCCATATGAGGACCTCAAGCGTTTTGTTAAGCTTGATAACCGATCAAGAATAAAGGAGAACAACGCTGTTAAGGCAAAGAATTGATTTAAGTGTTCAACAGATCTTTCTTGATTTTTATTGTCATGTCATAATGCAGAGTTTAGTCTTGAAGGGCTTGAAAGAACTCTGTTACATGTAAACTTTTAATGAGTAAAGAACTCTGCTACATGTAAACTTTTAATGCGTATGAGATGTCATGTAAGCAGCTTTTTATCTGCAAGGCATTGACTTTGTTGTTTTGATCAATGTAGTACCTCTTTTAGTTTGTTGCCCCCTGTATGGTATATGATAAGCATGTCACTTGAAACTTAACATATGTGATATATCCTTACTCCGTGTTGTTTCATTGTCAATGGAATTGGCAGTTTAATGAAATGAGTTATCAAGTATCTGTTGTTGGAATCTGGTGATGGTAGCATCAAGTGTGTATGGGCTGAGCTTGTAAAAATTTACAACAAATTCTCGGTTATGTTTGTGCTTGAATGTGGCCTCCTATCAATGCCTTGGTGTGTGGGGTTCAGCTGATGATAGAATCGATTAGATCAGAAGGCTTCTTGTCTAATAAGGTTTATCGTCTTGAATCCTGCATTGGGTTCAAATATCTTGTGCTCAACATGAAGTACTTTGGAAAATAACCAAACTTGCCAACACTAAACAGAGGAAATACACGAAAACCGCATACATTAATTAGCTACATATCCACAATAATAATAAATCAAAGTTGTTAAATTTTATACAATCCTTCTAGGCAAAATCTCAACAGATACAAGTACTCTTATGCGATGATGAAAAGTAGATAAACTCCTTCACTATCATATACATCGCAACCGCCTCCAATGAAATAACATAAGCAACCATCCAGCTCAAGAAGGCTTTACGGATACATATATAGACCTCGTACTCATGGAAGGTGACTATGAATTGCAATTATGTACAGCATGTTGGGAATATTAGCTGTTTAGACAATAACGAAAATCAGTTTAAGCAATTTGATAATTAACAGATAATTACTATTATAACGCAGATATAAGAAATATATCAAATGAAAAGTAAATAGAGGTTAGAAATACGGCCTGATGGTCGAGGCGTGCAAGCACTGTCCCAAGAAACTAATTGCCCCCTCTCGTACAGGGCTACGCGGCAAAAGCTCCCGGAGATACAACGACCCTCGGTCAGGCGACCTCCTTCTCGTCGGCACGAGCTTCAAGAAGGCTTTGCGAATTCTTCGTAAACTTTCAGGGAACCAGCAAATTGTAACAGTAAGTATTTTGAAAGAGAAGAACAGAGAAGGTGAAGAAGAGGTTGTTGCTTTTCGCTTTTTTAAACTCTGCGGATTTTAGATCCTTTTATAGGGAAAAACAGCCGTTACTTATAAACCCCGTAATTAAC
>NC_033803.1:55949017-55949422 GCF_001876935.1 Asparagus officinalis | reverse complement strand
CGAGATTAAGACCAAGCCTAATCTCGAGGAATGGACGGGAACGGGCGTCAGATCTCTCGAACTCTCCTTTTTTATGCCGAAGAACTCACCAAGATCTGTCAACCCTCGCTAAAATTCGTGCTCCTTTGACTCCTCAATCCGGCAGCACCTCCTCCTCTTGATAATTAATCCCCCCGCTGAAAGGAGGACCCGAGCTCGTATTTATAAGCTTCGGAAGCGGTTATTTGGATGAGAACAAGTGATTTGACCTTATCTTTAACCAATAAAGGCTTAACCACGTTGGTAGATGATATCAAGTCAGTTGGGAACCTATGGAACTAAAAAGATCTCGAGAAAACCGTTAAAACCGTCGAAAAACAAGTTTTTAGGTCAAAACACCGCGACGGGCCACGCTGACCCGCGAGG
>NC_033803.1:55946933-55948967 GCF_001876935.1 Asparagus officinalis | reverse complement strand
GGGTCGGTTTCGGCCGACCCGCGCTGGTGCTGGTCGGTTTCGGTTGTCCCGCATCGGCACGGGTTCCGAAACCTGACACTTTCTTTTGGTTTTTTCGACTCTTCTGGGACTTGTATTTACCACCGTTTTACATGTTTGACCGTCTTGTTGACTTGCATGCTTCGTTGCGGGAATGACTGTCGAAATCGCGTTGGTTGATATACGCGCGTGTTGATTGATGCACACGTGTTGACCGATGCACGCGAACTGATTGTTGGACATGCGTTGATTGATGCGCGCGAGCTGATTAACGTGCGTGTGTTGACTGACACGCGCGAGCTGATTGATAAGCGTGCAGGCTACTCGCTTTGCTATTTTGCTTCAGGCGCTTGTCAACGTCAGATAATCCTCTTAGACTCAGATAACGACGTTCATTGTCTTCTCTCCGTCTCGAGCTATGTGCGGACACTCATAGGTATTTTTAGACGCCTACACCAACCCCCAGTCTTAATTAAGACTTAGTAGGGGAATAAAAAGAGGTAGACAATGCACATCGCCTAGTGGGGCACTATCCATGAAGTCAGAATAGAAGCACATCACCTGGTAGGCCATTATCTGATGAGTTTGACTATCAGAGGTAACTGTTAACGTGATAGTTTTGTAGACATGTCATCCTATTGAAGAAGATTGGCAAGTTGATGGACTATCAGAGGTAACTGTTAACGTGATAGTTTTGTGGACCTGCCATCCTATTAAAGAAGATTGGCAAGTTGATGGACTATCAGAGGTAATCATTACCGTGATAGTTTTGGTGGACTCGTCATCCTACTTGAAGAGGATTGGTGAGGGAATTTGGAGAAAATAGACTATCAGAAGTGTACTGTTAACTGTATAGTTTTGACGAATTTCGTGGTTGACAGAGGTATTTTATTGAATGTGAAAACTCAGAAATTTATTATTCATGATCCAATAAACTACAAACAAACCAACCCCCAGTGTTGAACAAGTGCGGGGGGGAAAGGATAGACATGGCACATCGCCTAGTGGGCTACTATCTAACGAGTTTGACTATCAGAAGTAATTGTTAACATGATAGTTATTGGACCCGCCATCCTACTAAAGAGGATTGGCTTCGGTGGCCGTAGTATCTTCCCCATCTGACTGAGAAGATCGGGCTTGGTCCGATTGCTCAGGTTGATCCTGCCTACTTTGTTCTTCAGGTTTAATCCTGACGATAATCTTTTGAGCCTGTTCACCTTGAGAGATTAGTTGTCTCCAGGAACAACATTCTGCAACCCTCATTTGCGCTACAAGTTCGGTTTGCAAGTTGTGTCGATAGGTCTCCACTAAGGTAGACTGTGTCATACCTGTTGGGCATCGCAGAGCCATGTTTCGAAACCTTTTGACGAATGCTTTGACGGACTCTCTCTTCTTCTGCTTAGTGGCGAGAAGGGTATGAATGGAGACTTCTGTATCCTCTTCAAAAAATCTTGATAGGAAGAGTCTTTCTAGATCCGTCCACTTTTGGATACATCCCGCAGGCAGTTTTCTGAACCATTCAAAGGCAACTCCCTTGAGGGTACCAATGAACAATCGAGCCAGTATGACATCGTTTGATATCACATTCCCAGTCTGTGACTTGAAATGATAGATATGTTGGTTCGGTGATCCCGTGCCGTCAAAAGTTTGTAGTATCGGGACCTCGAATTTTAAAGGATAAAGGACTGCATCCCATTCGGCGGGATAGGGTCTGACAACTCCCTCGTCTTGGAGCTCGCTTCTGTTGGCAATGGTATTGAGGCGGGCTTCTAATTCTTTCATTTTGGCAGATCAGAGAAAGATTCCAGGTTGTGGGCTTCTTGGTCAGAAACCGCATCATTAACCACTTTTTCCTTCTCTTTGCTTGTGTGAGGTCGGGATGAATACGTTTTTCCTCTCCGAGAAGATTGTTGCCTAGGTGACGAATCTGTCTTCTGAGATTTGGCATTGTCTGCGACGATTTGAGTCAACAGGACCAGGAGTTCATCGAGGGTCTTCTGCTGTGATTTGAGCATG
>NC_033803.1:55941491-55945933 GCF_001876935.1 Asparagus officinalis | reverse complement strand
GACTGAAACGAGACTGCTTCGGATTCTGAACCTCCTGGGGATTCTTCTCTTTCGGTTTATTCATCGGCTATCTTCGAGCCTCTTCGCCCAGTGTAGGACTCGTAATCACCCCCATCTCCGTGAGAGTTTTGGCTGGTCCCCGTTTAGTCACCCCCTGCTCACTAAGTGGCGGATAATTGTAGTGATACTCATTTCCACTTCTAGTGGCGAAGACTTCTTGTTCTTCTTCGGAGAGCGGGAAATTAGGAGCTTCATCGCCATCCTCCTTGAAGATTGCGGATGTAGCATTGCAGGACTTGCCTTTGCCCTTTCTTCTCGAGGAAGTCGCCCACTGTTCGTCTTCAATAAGATCGGGATGAACCCATAGGATTTCGCCGTTTGAGGTTGTGTGTGGCACAAGTCCTTTTTGGCGCTGTCCGTGTGGGTCATCGTTCACTGTCTTCATTCCTACTTTGGTGATGCGCTCTGGTTTGAACCATGTTGTGGGCACCGATCCAAAGCTGATTGACACCGCATTTGCTCCAACATTCTTGGATGGCTTCGGGGTTATGACGCCTACATCAATTAGCGCCTGGATCTTGTCCTTAAGGTGGTAGCATGACTTGGTAGGGTGATGGACCACTCTATGGTATGCGCAATACTTCGGATCCGTCACTTTGCTAGCCCCCTCTTGATCCACGATCGCTGGCAGCTGGATTTTGTTATTCTCCAACAGGTACTTAAAGATGCCGGGAACTTCTTCATCTTTGAAGGAATACACTTTAGGAAACCTCGGCTCCGAAGATTTCCGCCTTCTTCCTTCTGAGGAATCCCTCAGCTTGCTCTCCTCGGACCTTCAAATCCTTCCATGTCTTGGACGGTGCTGTCCATATTGCTTCCAACACGTCCAACGCGAGGTTGTTGTGACAAGTCTGGAGAATAAATTCCTCGGTGATCGGGTCCCGACAGTTCGTCGCCTTGTTCCGGAACCTTTTGACAAAGGTGTCAACCAATTCCCCGTCTTTTTATTTCTCGTCAAGTAACGACCCGATGGATATCTCGGTGTCGTCGTCAAAGAAGTTGGCGAGGAATTTAGTCTCCATGTCGTTCCAGCTATTCATGCTTCCTGGCTTGAGGCGACGATACTAATCGAAGGCGGCTCCACGAAGAGTGCCAACGAAGGACCGTACCATCAGAGGCTCATTACCAGAGATAACCCCCAGGTGCAATTTAAAGTAAATCAAATGCTGAGTGGGTGAAACCATCCCATTAAACGGCGTGAAGTTAATTAGATTGAACTTTGCCGGATATGGGATCGATTCCCATTCTCTTGGGTATGGACAAGGAATGCCTGTTTTCTTCATCTCTTGAGCGGAAATCAATGTATTGATTTTGTTCTTGAGGTTCTTGATCTTCAAGTTTTCACCTGTGTTTTTCGCTAGCATTCTCATTACCACCCCCTGCATTGACGGGAGGATTATTGGCATTATGAGTCTCATTTGCATTTGTGTCCTCATCTTCCAGATTAACCTGATTACGACGACTTGGCTCGCCTTGCTGGTTCGTCAATGCTTGGATTTGTTGGTCATGCATTTCTCTCATGTTCTGCATGGCCATCTGCATTTCGAACCTAAAGCTCTCTTGTTGTTTAGCCATGGCTTCTTCGAGCATCTTGGCCACTTGTTCCGCACTTATCATAAGTGCCTCGCGGGGTTGTCCCTCGCTGGATACCGTATTATCTGATGCAACCGCGGAGCCAGCATCAGATTCTTCATCTTCTGAAGGTAGTCTTGTCCGAACCCTACCATAAGTTGCTCGTTTGATGGTTCCGGACTGCAGACGGGTTATACGTCGGGGCGCTTTCAGAATCGTCTCGAGATTATCCTATGCCGATGTCCCCTTGCTGGTCATGTTAGTGGTGACCCTCGGAAATTCTCCATCTTCGACTACTCTTCTTCTTCGTCGGAAACGCCTAGGTCTTGGTTCTGGCATTTCGGCACTGAGCCTTTCAAAAACCGAAACTCTTTCAGGGACCGCCTTGATGCAGTTGCACTCAGACAATAATGCCTGAATGAGTTTGGAATAGGGGCATTGAGTTTCCAGTCCTCGAGGACTCCTCTTCCTGGTTTTACTCGTACCCCCAACACGATAGTACAATTCGTCTGCTTGACCTATCGTGTGTTGGCACGACTTCTCAGGTATAACATTATCGTCATCGTATGATAATGTTTCCTTCTGAGGGTGAACTACCTTCTTTGGGCCTTCAAGAGTCACGCGCCTCGAAACATGCCTTTTTGGGTGTGAGTTCTCAGCGGGCTCCTGGACTTCGATGCGCAAATTAGCATGCATAGCTACCGTGAACTCCTTGTCATGTTGAAGGCGGCGGCGACCCCCAGCATGTTGAGTCGTTTGGGGCTTCTTCATCGGGCCCAAACGTTCTTGGACTGGAGCTTTGCCTCTCTCATCGTGAATTGGACCGAGGCGCTCCACTAAGTGTGTAGGTAGGGAAAATTGAATGAAAAGAATAAAAGAAAATTGACTTGTATTTCTTTGATTCCGATTACAACTTGATTACAAAAGAAAGGAGAACGAATTTGGTTCTCCCCTTTGTTTAAAACTGGGTTCTTCACGGTGGCGATGGAGTGCCTCCCTCGAGTGCTTGTGTCGAGTTTACTCTCCGTTGACGATCCGATGTTTTGCTTCACTGGAACGATGTCTTCTCCTCACGATTCGACGCTGTGGAGAACTTGCGTGGCAAGTTTGAAACTCTTGATGAGTTGATAACTCTGAACGAGTTTGAACTCTTAAAAAAGAGTTGATTTGAACCGAAAGTTCGGTTGATAAGCCAAGGATCAAAGCTCTCTGTTGTCGAAGTTGAAGATAATCTTTGTTGGAGGATGATGCTGATCCCCTCAAAAGCTCGCCCAAAGATCTCTCTTGTTGCTGCCAATTCCCAGATCCGAAAAATGCCAGTCTCTCCGATCAACCCAGCCAACCTTTAACTCAGTTGAGTTTACCCATATTTATAGGGAATTAAGGGGTGTAACCGCCCCCTTAATTCTCTCCATAGTGGGGCGGAAATCCCTCAAATCGTGGAGGGAAAACGGTTCCTACAACCGTTCAGCTCGTGTTTGAACGAGTCAAACGCCCACATGGGCGTTCAGGATCCTAACTCCGCGTTTTAGAATTGAAACGCGGAGTTCGGTACTCGCTGGGTGTTGAAAAACACGGGTCCGACCCCAGCGTTTTAATGTTGTAACGCGGGTCCGACTCCAGTGTTTTGGTGTTGTAACGCGGGTTCGACCCTCGCGTTTTACTGTTGTAACGCGGGTCCAACTCCAGCGTTTTGATATTGTAACGCGGGTCCGACTCCAGCATTTTTTTTATGTTGTAACGTGGGTTCGACCCTCGCGTTTTGATGTTGTAACGCGGGTTCAACCCCAGCGTTTTGATGTTGACATACGGGGAGGACCTCCGTGTCTTGTCTTGAAGAGATTATCACAAAGTAATCTCTTTTGTCATAGCGTTGCAAAGATCATTGTCTTGTAATCTTTGTCTTGGCTCCTTGAGAATATGAGAGTCGTCAGATTATAACTCCCGATGTTGATTGTGAATGCTGTTGAACTAGAGCTCTCATCGGTTATCGTGAAGGTCTTCAGATTGTAACCTTCAGCAATCTACGTGAAAGTCTTCAAATTATAGCCTTCTGGAAGTCGTCAGATTGTAACTTCCATCATCGGTGTTTGATGGAGGATAAGCTATCTATTGGGATTTTTAGACAGCCTACAGAACCCCCTCCAAAGTTTTCGAAAGTTCGCGGTTGACTGGGACGAATTTTCGGAATACATTGGATCTCACTCTAATCCTGGAGCTGTTGATTTCTTGTTGTAAAGGAGTCGTTCTCTGCACTCGCTTCGAAGGTATCTTGGTTGAAGGGATTTGCCATGTAGGACCTGTATGAAGGTATGCGTCATAATCCTGCTTCTGGAATGCGGGGGTGGACTCTGCATTTTGGACTAGAGACGCGGGGCTGACTTCGGCGTTTTGAATTTGGAACCCGGGTGTGACCTCGGCGTCGTGATTTTTGTAACGCGGGTCTGACCTCGGCGTCGTGATTTTTGTAACGCGGGGCTGAAATACGTAGACTTTTGTCCTTTTTACGGTGAAAGACTAACCGGCAACGCGTGTTAGGCGTTGACTTATCCCTACTTAGGATTCGGGATAAAATTCCTCATGCGTGTGACGCATGGATTTAGGCGTTATTAATAACAACCTGCTACGATGTTGAATACGTAGACTTTTATCCTTTTTACGGTGAAAGACTAACCGGCAACGCGTGTTAGGCGTTGACTTATCCCTACTTAGGATTCAGGATAAAATTCCCCATGAGTGTGAGGCATGGATTTTGGCGTTATTAATAACAACCTGCTACGATGTTGAATACGTAGACTTTTATCCTTTTT
>NC_033803.1:55937336-55940491 GCF_001876935.1 Asparagus officinalis | reverse complement strand
ATAAAAAAATGAAGAAAAACCCTCTTTTATAGCCTTGAACCAGATCTGGCTGAACCAGACCAGACCAGGTTGAACCAGACCAAGCCAAATTGAGCCAGAATGAGCCAGAATGAGTCAAATTGAGTCAGATTGAGCCTGGCTGGACCAAACCAGATCAGAATGAGTCAAATTGAGCCAGATTGAACCAGAATGAGCCAGTTTGAGCCAAATTGAACCAGTTTGAACCAAATTCGAACCAGAATTCAATTTGGAGCGGAATTAAACATCAGAACGACTTTTGATCAACCTACGGTTCATTCCTTCACCTATTTAACCCCTCTACCATATATTTGGGAGGGTCGGAGAGATTTTGAACCCAAATACTGCCTTTTTTGGCACATTTTTTGGGGCTGGTTCAGATTATTCGAACCTAAAGAACACTCCGAAAAGTATACGAGTATAAACTGCTTCTTAATACTCCAATAAGGTATATGAGTATAAACTATTCCCTATTTTTTGGTTTGAGAAGTTCCTGGAGAATATTGTTTATAAATATTCTTAAGGATAACTCAACTACACTACGCCGGACAACGCGTTGTGCATAAAGACTCGACGCCACAATCAATGGTCAGCTAAAAGGAATCGACTTCAAGTTCAGAAAATTCCGACAAACGGTCAGACAATAAATGCAGCACCGGAACTCTTACAGACTTTCGACAAAGCACCGAAAAGTCTGGAGAATTGAAGGAGTCAAGAACAGAAGCCATTCCGAGGTCCCGTTACACCGACTAAAGGTGGGGGGGCAATCATATCCAAAGTATTCCAGACTCTTCTATAAAAGAACGAGACTGAAATACTTTGGAGGGGGTATCTGTAGGCATATAAAATTGCTTATAGGTCCCCTAGCATAGCTCGGCACAAACCGACGAACCAACGAGGCGACGAGATCGACGAATCGCACAGAAGCGACGGAATGCATCCACCCGCGTGCAGAATCAAGCTAATGAGTTGAGGAATCAACGAGTCATCCAACCGAGAGCGGACTCGGACGAATCACGATCGAATCAAGATCAATTTCGGACTCGAACTCAGAAGCGGATTTACTGCCAAATCAGGAATCCAACTTACTGCCAAATCAGATCAACCAATCAGAGTCTCAATCAACCGAATCACGGACAGAACCGGAAACAACGGAAAACGACTCGAAAAAGTCGGAAAACACCGCCCGC
Source organism: Asparagus officinalis (assembly GCF_001876935.1). Lineage (NCBI taxonomy): Eukaryota > Viridiplantae > Streptophyta > Magnoliopsida > Asparagales > Asparagaceae > Asparagus > Asparagus officinalis. The sequence goes on along the minus strand of NC_033803.1, from coordinate 55,939,283 downwards.
GGGGGCTCGGCCAAAGCCGAGCCACCTCAAGGTGGATCGGCTTTGGCCGAGCCACCTCAAGGTGGAAACTCTGCCGGATTGAAGAGTGAACTCGGAGCTTGAAGACCAGAAGACTTGCACATTCAGATCTGATCCTCGGCGACCATCCACGTCAGAAAAGGCAGGATCTCGAGAGGAAGAAAGAACAGATCTGAGATCTACACGAGACTACACTCCAGATCTAAGCTTGGTCTTAGATCTCGAGATCTGAGCGATTATTCCCTTGGTGGATTAATCCCTCCCGGCTATTATTCCCTTCGTGGAATAATACCCGCATAATCGTGTAGATCCGACCGGATCTAGATCGCGCGGTGGTCCACGGATTAACCCCGGCGCAGGCAAAGAACCCACCAAAGCGAGCGACCGCAAAACAGGAGCTCGTGATTTGTTCACAGAGGAGAGTTGTAATTTTTCTTTATTTTCTTTGATTTAGTTGTAACCGGATCTATAAAAGACCGGATCTTTTGTAACTCAAAAAGTTGTAACTCAAGATGACAATTATCTCATTAATGAAGAAAGCAACAGTTTTTCCCGCGAACAGGTGAAAGACTAAAACGGTAATACGTATTAGATGTTGACTTATTCCTACTTAGGATTCGGGATAAAATTCCCCAAACGTGTGAAGCACGGATTTTGGGAGTTAAAAAAGCGGTGTCTTCACTTGGGGCAAAGACGAACTAGATGCTGGAAAAGAAGAATTTTATTCTATTTCCAGTTACGAAGGAAACTTAAAGTGGGATCTCCACTTCAATAATCTAAAGAGTGAAACTAAGAGTAGGATTTTCACTCTGAGAATCAAAAAGATTCGGATAATCTTAACTATCGGAAGGTTTGATTGCCGAACTAAAGATGAATTTCTTGTTTATCGAGAGTGAATTGTAGTTTGGTCCTAACTGTAGGAAGGTTTGACTAAGTGGGAGTTTGAGGCGACCCTAACTGTAGGAAGGTTTGATCACTCAATTTGGAAGTGGATCTCTCGTTCATGGAAGGAATCAAGAGGGGATTTTGGCTTTGGCCCTAACTGTAGGAAGGTTTGACCAAATGGGCGTTTGAGGTGACCCTAACTGTAGGAAGGTTTGATTACTCGATTTGAAAGTGGACCTCTCGTTCATGGAGGGAATCGAGAGGGGATTTTGTCTTTGGCCCTAACTTTAGGAAGGTTTGACCAAATGGGGGTTTGAGAAGATCCTAACTATTTAAAGGTTTGATCATTCAATTTGTGGACCTCTCGTTCATGGAAGGAACCGAGAGAGGATTTTGGTTATGGTCCTAACTGTTTAAAGGTTTGACCAAGTGGAAGTGAGATTACAAATCACAGTGGGAGTTTAGTGTTTATCACTTTGTTTGTAATGATTGGGTTATCCTTAAGAAAATTACATGTAGCATTCTTCTAAAAAATTCTCATTATATGAATTATCCACCCCAAGCTTTCTTGTGAAACTGGGTCTAACATTGTTCTCAGTTACGTGATCGGGTTAGGAATATTATAAAATTATCCAGGAACATCCCATCAAAGATAGGAAACAGTTTAGACTCATATACCTATTGGAGTACGCAGGGTGCAGTTTATCCTCATGAACCTATGGGAGGATTGAGGAGCAGTTTATACTCGTATAGTCTTTGGAGTCAGGGTAAACAGTTTATACTCATGTGTCCCGTTGGAGTATTGATTAGGCTTAATTTAGCAATATGACGCCAGCTTCAACCAAGGTTTGGATGCTATTTTTGAGAGTAAAGCAAGCATTGGTAGGGTGAAGGATCCTCCTTTGATACGCACAGTACTTTGGATCCAAAATATTATCATCCTCCTCCTGATCTATGATAGGTAGCAGCTTGATCTTGTTGTTTTCAAGGAGGAATTCAAAAATTACCAGAACGTCTTCGTCCTTAAAAGAGTACTCTTTTTGG
>NC_033803.1:55926079-55933836 GCF_001876935.1 Asparagus officinalis | reverse complement strand
GACCGGATCTTTGTAACCCAAGATGACAATCATATCAATGAAAAAGAACACAGTTTTCCACGCGAACAAAGGCTTCTCAGGCTGATTCTCATATGATTTGGGAAAATGCTCGGTCACAGAGGACACGGAATAAGTTTCGTCGGATTGATGAAGAGGGAAAGAAGGTCTTCCATTCTGCAGATGAGGCTTCAGGCGGAGACCCTGAAGATTATGAGAACTGTTCCGAGCGAGGTTAGTTACTTACTCATTCTTTCTATCTTCCAGAATTATTAATCTTGACAACTGTTTGATGTTTCAGGGACCGTAGCTGACAAAGATGAAGAATTCCGTCCTTTTTCCCAAGCGAGACCTTCGACTGTTGTCCTTGCTGCTAGGCGGAAGAGATTAGCCCGTAAGCCGCGTGCAGCTTCGCGAGTATCTGATATGGATTTGGCTGGTGACGATGCTGCTAGCGACGGAGGTAACATCTACTCTATAGACCATCTTCTTGATAATTCAGAACTTTGACTCATGCTTTCCATCTCTATATAGGAGAACGTGGGGAGAGCGAGATGAGTCCTGATCCTGCTTTTCATGATTTTGCATCTTCTAGTGAGCATGACTCACCATACCAGGTAGAAAAACCTGCAGAAGCCGCCGACGTTAGGAAGACTGCCAATGTAGGACCCGATTCGACGAATCCAGGTACATCTACCATTGACAATATATCCTTTAAATGGCACACAAAGGAGTTGAACGATTCAGAATTTGTGCATTCCCTAATTGTCTCTGTGCTTCTCGCTCTTTTAGATAACTTGCAGGAGGCAAACGTGGATCTTGGGAATAAAGAGGCTGATGCACTTATAAGAGGTAACTCATTTCTATTGGTTGTAGTCTCTTTATTCTTCTTTCGTACTTATATTCTCTTGAGTCAGATTTCTCAACTGATGATTTTGACGAGGAAGGCTTGCTTGTGGACACTCCTATGCTCCACTTCATGTATGGCTTTCCTCAGATTGATGACCAGTTGCCTGGAGATATATTTCCTGAGTCTACACTCCCTAAGAATCTCGAGGATGGTTCTTCTGAAGGTACGTGGCTCTTCTCAAGTTTATTATAGGACTAGCCAATTTTTGACTAATGCAGCTATAATGTGATGCATCTGAGAATTCTGTTTTATATTTGACAGGAACTTTTGTCGAGACTGATCATGTTGAGCCGGCTGTGAGACCAACTACACCAGTTGATACACCCACAGCCGTTACACCTTCACAACCCCCAGTGACCCAAGGGGAAGAAGGTATATATTAAGCAACTGAGAAATGTCATTTACTTCCTTATTAAGGTTTTCTTGACGAATTTCTCCTTCTTGTGTAGAGCTTTCTTCTCGGCTTTATGTCCTTGTGAAGGGGTTGTTATCTGACAATGACCCTGAGAAGATCGTCATCTGCATAGTGTTGGCCTTCTTGTTTTGATGATGTTTAACAAACAATTTATCACTAATGTTGTTTGTCTAGTATTTGTGTTTTCGTATTTGTTGTAGACAAACAACATAGTTGGAGGTTGGATGGATTGCGCCATAACGATCATATCCAAAGGAGGTTGGCGGAATGTCGGTGAAGCCTTGCTATTCAAAGTTCAAGATCCAAGTTCAAGCTTCATCCGCAAGTGTACCAAGTCAAGCTTAATTGAAGATCAAGATTGCTTGGGTAATGTAGTTTAGGTTTTATATTATGTGTGATAAATACGTTAAGCTCAATTATCTATACACACACATTTTATTAGTTTCCTTGTATATATATGTAATCACATATATATACAACACAAGTTTTGGTTTTCATGTTTATAAATATGAAATTACATGTTTCATATTTATTATTGTGATTTAGTTTATCTACATATATATGAAACAAATGCATAAAATTGGAAAATACTATTTTGTTTCATGTTTATATGCCTATATATGATTTCACCTTTAACAAGCTTATATTTAATGAAATCATATTTAGTGTTTTGAATATATTGCATAGAATATGCAAATTTATGAAAATATTGTATTTCTAGATTATAGACTTCATAACAACATGTTATATCTTTTATCAAGTCTATACAATCATTTCATAAGGTTTCAAAATGTTGTTTAAGTCAAAATATCAAAATATCAATTTTCAGGTTTTCATGTTTTGGCTAGTTTTTGTACCGTTGGCTGGGTCTTTTGGTCTCATTTTGTTTGGGTTTTTGGCTGAGTTTTGAGAGGGTATATATACCCCATTGCTGATGTCTTTTCAAACTAATTAAGAGAGTTTTAAAAACAAGTTTAAGAAAGTTTTAAACAAGGGTTTGAGTTTGATTAGTTTGTTTTTGGGGTTTGCTGTTACAAAGAGGAGTTTGCATCACCAGTTGAGGATTTCATCGTCAAAATCTTCTCATCCTCTCTTTGTGTTTAATAGAGAAGTTTTCTAACTCTTTTCCCTAGCAATTTCATTATTGATTTATCATATATTAATTATTGCTAGTTTGCTATTTGAGTTAGATTTCATTTTACTCATTATTACACACACCCACATTGAGCTTTTAGTATTTACATACATAGTATAGTTGGGTGGTGAGAGGTTGTAACTTTGAGTTGTCCTTAATTGTGTTATCATCCATAGTTAAGAACAATCATTTGTTATATTGTGCTTATTGTGAGATTCACTTTGTAATACACTTGTACACCGAGTGAGGAGTGTGTGGTGAGAGTCGGGGATCGTCCCAAGAGGAGTGGCGTCGGTTGACGTGCCTAGGGAGAGGTTGTAACCGAGCACTTGAGGGAGACACGGCTAGGTCCAACACTTAGTGGGTGTAGAGTGGGATTACAATAGTGTGTTGATTGTAAAGTTTTCGGTTAGCTAGAAAACCGAGTGTGAGGTGTAAACGTTGTTCGGGTGAACGTAGAAAACCCGGTTGATAGTGGATTTCTCCCCGGGAGTGGGGAGCGGAGACATAGGACGGAAGGTCCGAACTTCATGATCATCTTTGTGTGTTTGTGATTGTCTTGGCGTCTCACTTGTGCTTATTGTTCATATCATTCTTATCGCCATTATCTATTGTTCACATTATCCACTATCTTGTTTATCTTGTTTATGTTTATATCACCCTTAGTTTATATATCCTTGCATATATATTTCATCATATAGGATATATCACTTTGTGTATATTGCATATTCTTGCCCATAATAGATTGTATACCTATCTTGCAAGAATATAGTTGTTAATTATTTTTAATTGGCATTTAATCGGATTAGATTAGCATAAGACCCTAATCACCCCCCCTCTAGGGTCTAACACATAGAAGTCCGCTCCTTCTTCTCCTTCGTGAATGCTATGATTGGCAAACTCTTCAACGGCAGACTTTCCCTTCACCAGTTTAAGCCTTTCCTTGATTCTAGGATAAGTTCGATAAGGGATGCAGGATACCCGGATTTGGCGAAGGCTATAGTTGATGACCTTGACTGCCTAGAGCATGAGCTTCAGATGTTTCGCAAGCTCCGGGATGCAGGTGCCTCTTCATTCATTGCTGCCGAGTTGGACACTCGCTTACAGACATGGCGCGATACTCAGCTTTTTGCTGAGCTCGAGATTCAGGTGCAGCGGGATCGGGTAGACCGAGTTGAGGCCAATCTTGCTATTAGATCATCTTCACTCGACGAGCTTGATTCTTCCATTACTTCTTGTGAGACCCAGATAGACCAGCTCCGAAGAGAACTCCATGAAAAAGAGGAGACCTTGAGTATCCTTTAGATGACGAAGGTACAAGATCAGCAAGCCCACACTGCTTTATCTGAGGAGTTGAAATCTTTGAAGCAGAAGCTGACCGAGACGGAGGAGGTTGTTGCGAAGACTTTAGCCACCACCGAGGAGTCCATCAGAGCTGAGCTGAGGCAAGCTTATGATGAGAAGCTGTCTAAGTTTAATCAGCAGATTTTTGGCCATGTTCTTGATGTATGATTTCATTTGCTGAATGTTTTGACTTTTGATCCTTTTAGTGGAACTGGTTTTTATCTTTATCTTTATTATGATTCCTCATTCCGTTTGAAATGATTGACCATAATACTTTTAGGATTTTTGGCAAACCCTCAGCCATCAACGGATTTGATTAGCCTTTACCGACTACCGTTTGAGTCGGGCTAGCATGCGGATTATCGGAATCCGTTCCGCATGTAACGTTGTGCTAAGGGAATGAACTCCCTTAGACTTCGTGCTATGATGTCGAATACATAGACTTCGCCATTGTTACGGGAATAGGCTACCCGGCAACACGTATTAGACGTTGACTTTATCCCTACTTAGGCTTCGGGATAAAATACCCCAGAATCGGACTCTGGTGTCTTTTTGTTCGGAAAAAGACTAAACCGGCGACGCGTGTTAGGCGTCGGCATATCCTTTCTTAGGATTCAGGATGAAATTCCCCATGCGTGTAAGGCATGGATTCTGGTGTTATTAATAACAACCTGTCACAATGTCGAATATGTGAACGGGTGTTCTTTTTAAACGGTTAAGAACTAACCGGCAGCGCGTGTCAGGCGCAGACTTATCCCTGCTTAGGATTCGGGATAAACTTCCTAGGATGAATCCTAAATTGATAAATTTCGGAAAAGATCGATGCGATCGACAAATTTTGGAAATGATCAGTGCGGGAAAGGAAGAATTTTATATTCTATTTCCCGGTCTTCTTTTAGGGTGAAGGCGAACCCGAAAAATAAGGAAGGAAGAATTTTATATTCTATTCCTTGATTCTGGAAAGGAAGAATTTTATATTCTATTTCCAGCGCAAAAGAGACTAGAAGTGGGGTCTCCACTCCAAGAATCTGGAAAATCTAGATAAACTTACCTTTTATAGGATTGGTTATCTAAACTGAAGATGAGTTTTTCGTTTATCAAAATGAAATTTCAACTTCGGTTATAACCATGAGAAGGCTTAACCAAAGAGAAAAATGAGGGAGTTCTTTCGTTTATCGAAAGGGAACTCTGAACTGAAAGTGGACCTCTTGTTCATGGAAAGAGTCAAGAGGGCCAAAAAGACACTTTTGGTGGACTCACTGTCAATTGAAATTGATTAGTGAGGGATTTTGGTGGTGAAAATTATTTTGGGTTATCCTCTAGAATATTAAGTGTAATATTCTTCAAGGAACTTCCCGGTAAATGAGTTATCCTGAACGTACTAGGGATAGTACTTCTTCAGGAAATTCCCATTTATTGGCATTAATTGTTTGGCGCCCTCTTGAGTAATCAGGCGATATACGCCATTTGAGTAGACTGTGTCTATCACAAACGGTCCTTCCCATTTAGGTTCAAATTTACCTTTCTTCTTGGAGTTGAGGATTATCGGTCGGCGAGCAGCGAGGACCAGATCTCCTTCCTTGAAGCTTCTCTGCCAAACTCTTTTGTTAAAAGCCCTAGATATTCGGGCTTGATAAAACTCAATTTGTTGTTGAGCTTCCAAGCGCTTTTCATCCAACCTCTCGAGTTCTTCGAGACGCTTCTGATGTTGTTCTTCAATCGTCATCTCAGTTGCGAGAGCGATCCGAAGGGATGGGATTTGGATCTCCAATGGTAGCACAGCTTCACATCCGTATACCAACGAATATGGGGTGGCCCCTGTAGGTGTACGTATGGTGGTGCGATAAGCCCAGAGTGCTTCATCGAGTTTATCGTCCCAGTCTCGTTTATTGGTCTTCACGAGCTTTGACAAGATTTTAATAATCGTTTTGTTAAACGCCTCAGCTAATCCATTCGTAGCGAGATAGTAAGCTGTTGACGAAATATCTTCAATTTTGAACTTGTCACAAAACCTGACGAAGGCGTTGCTTATGAACTGTGGACCATTTTCATGAATGATCCGTCTTGGCACGCCGTGTCGGTATATGACATGATGTTTGATAAAACTGATGATGTTGTTCGTCTTCACTTCTCTAAGCGGAATTGCTTCAGCCCACTTTGAAAAGTAATCCGTGATTGCGAGAATGAATCGATCACCTTTGACTGAAGGGGGAAAAATAGGACCAACAATGTCCATACCCCATGTCTTGAATGGCCAAGACGTGATCGACTTGTGCAACTGCTCTAGTTGTTGGTGCATATAATTTGCATGTATTTGACAAGCATGACACTCTCGGGCGTATTCGATTGCATCACGAACCATTGTCGGCCAAAAATATCTCATTCTCTTGATGCGATCATACAGTTTGGGACCTAGCTGATGCGCACCACATTCTCCTTCGTGTGCTTCCTTAAGAACCTCTTCTGCTTCTTTGTTCGAAAGGCACCGGAGTAACAAACCATCGTACCCTCTACGGTATAAAGTATGAGTCTCGGTATTATAGAAAAATCTTGGTGCTCTTCGACGGATTGATTCCCTTTCTTTTACATCCTCCGGCAAAATACCATATTAGACGTAGTCAATGATAGGAAAACACCAATCTCGGGACTCAGGCCTAATTTGAGTTGAATTCACCTCCTTGGCGCTTATGTTTCCGTCATCTTCCTCTTCAACATCCATATCGTATATGGGTATGCAGAGTTGATGCGTCCTTACTGTGACTAATAGTTCAGTTTCGGGAGGCTGTGCAAGTGAAACCGCTAGTGCTGCTAGTGCATCCGCATAAGCGTTCTGGAGACGAGGGATTTATTCAATAAAGAATTCTTTAAAAGAGTCTACCATTTTGATGGCTTCTTGGTGGTACGGGATCAAGTCTTGGTTCCTGACCTCATACTCTCCACGGACTTGGTTGACTATCAATTGAGAATCCCCAAAAGCTTCGAGATATTCGACCCCCAGCTCTTTGGTGAAACTGAGTCCAATGAGAAGCGCGTTGTACTCGGCTACGTTATTAGAACACGGAATAGTCAGTGAATAAGCCCGAGGCATCACATGCTTCCCCGGGGAAATTAAGACAACTCCAACTCCGGAGGAAACTATAGAACTTCCCGGGGTTATTGCCCTATTAACTGCCCTCGTAGCACCATCGAAATATAATTGCTATACTTGTTGATGTGACGTAGTGTTAACCTCGTGGGTTTCGTCCGGCAAATCATCATATACTTCTGTCGTATCCGTTGTCAGGTTTTCTGCCAACAGATCACAAATTGCTTGTCCTTTGATCGACTTCTGTTGTTTGAAGTGCAAATCATATTAGGACAAGAGGAGGGCCCACTTCGCTAACCGCCAATTCATAGAGGCCGGTGTTCGCGTGGAAAACTGTAGCTTTCTTCATTAATGAGATAATTGTCATCTTGGATTACAAAGATCCGGTCTTTTATAGATCCGGTTACAACTAAATCAAAGAAAGAAGAAAAAAAAGTAAAAATTACAACTTTCCTCTTGTGACCAAATCGCGAGCTCCTGTTTTGCGGCCGGCTTTGGTGGGTTCTTTGCCTGCGCCGGGGTTAATCCGTGGACCACCGCGCGATCTAGATCCGGTCGGATCTACACGATTATGCGGGTATTATTCCACGAAGGGAATAATAGCCGGGAGGGATTAATCCACCAAGGGAATAATCGCTCGGATCTCGAGATCTAAGACCAAGCTTAGATCTGGAGTATGACCTCGTGTAGATCTCAGATCTGTTCTTTCTTCCTCTCGAGATCCTGCCTTTTCTGACGTGGATGGTCGCCGAGGATCAGATCTGTACGTCCAAGTCTTCTGGTCTTCAAAACTCCGAGTTTGCTCTTCAATCCGGCAGAGTTTCGGCTCTTGAAAGTTCCACCCCCGAAAATGAACATCTCTAGGCCTATT
>NC_033803.1:55916056-55925079 GCF_001876935.1 Asparagus officinalis | reverse complement strand
AATCCCGAGGATGGTTCTTTTGAAGGTACATGCCTCTTCTCAAGTTAATTATAGGACTAGCCAATTTTTTTACTAATGCAGCTATAATGTGATGCATCTTAGCATTCTGTTTTGTGTTCGACAGGATTTTTTGTCGAGACTGATCCTGTTGAGCCGGCTGTGAGACCAGCTACACCAGTCGATGCATCTACAGCCGTTACACCTCCACTACCCCCAGTGACTTGAGGGGAAGGAGGTATAAATTAAGCAACTGAGAAATGTCATTTATTTCCTCATTAAGGCTTTTGACGAATTTCTCCTTTTTTGTGTAGGGCTTCCTTCTCAGCTTCATGTTCTCGTGAAGGAGTTGTTATCGGACAATGACCCTGAGAAGATAGTCATCTGCATAGAAGTCCGCTCTTTCTTCTCCTTTGTGAATGCTACGCTTGGCAAACTCTTCCACGGCGGACTTTCCCTTCACCAGTTTAAGCCATTCCTTGATTCTAGGATAAATTCGATAAGGGATGCAGGATACCCGGATCTGGCGAAGGCTATAGTTGATGATCTTGACTGCCTAGAGCACGAGCTTCAGATGTTTCGTGAGCTCCGAGATGCAGGTGCCTCTTCATTCATTGCTGCCGAGTTGGATACTCGCTTACAGACATGGCGCGATACTCGACGAGCTCTAGATTCAGGTGCAGCGGGACCGGGTAGACCGAGTTAAGGCTAACCTTGCTATTAGATCATCCTCACTCGACGAGCTTGATTCTTCCATTGCCTCTTGTGAGACCCAGATAGACCAGCTCCGAAGAGAACTCCGTGAGAAAGAGGAGACTTTGAGTATTCTTCAGATGACGAAGATACAGGATCAGCAAGCACACACTGCTTTATCTGATGAGCTGAAGTCCTTGAAGCAGAAGCTGGTCGAGACAAAGGAGGTCGTTGTGAAGACTTTAGCCATGACTGAAGAGTCCATCAGAGCCGAGTTGCAGGATGAGCTTAGGCAAGCTTATGATGAAAAGCTGTCTAAGTTTAGTCAGCAGATTTTTAGCCATGGGCTTGATGTATGATTTCATTTGCTGAATACTTTGACTTTTGATTCTCTTAGTGAAACTGGTTTTTATCTTTATCTTTATTATGATTCCTCATTCCGTTTGAAATGATTGACCATAATACTCATAGGATTTTTGGCAAACCCTCAGCCTTCAACGGGTTTGATAAGCCTTTACCGACTACCGTTTGAGTCGGGCTAGCATGCGGATTGTCTAAATCCGTTCCGCATGTAACGTTGTGCTAAGAGAGTGAATTCTCTGAGACTTTGTGCTATGATGTCGAATACATAGACTTCACCATTGTTACGGGAATAGGCTACCCGGCGACACGTGTTAGGTGTTGACTTTAGGATTTTTGGCTAACCCCCAGCCTTCAACGGGTTTGATAAGCCTTTACCGACTACCGTTTGAATCGGGCTAGCATGCGGATTGTCTAAATCCGTTCCGCATGTAACGTTGTGCTAAAGGAATGAACTCCCTTAGACTTGATGCTACGACTTCGAATACGTAGACTTCGCCATTGTTACAGGAATAGGTTACCCGGCGACACGTGTTAGGTGTTGACTTTAGGATTTTTGGCTAACCCCCAGCCTTCAACGGGTTTGATTAGCCTTTACCGACTACCGTTTGAGTCGGGCTAGCATGCGAAATTGTCGGAGTCCGTTCCGCATGTAACGTTGTACTAAAGGAATGAACTACCTTAGACTTGATGCTACGACTTCGAATGCGTAGGCTTTACCATTGTTACGGGAATAGGCTACCCGGCGACACGTGTTAGGTGTTGACTTTAGGATTTTTGGCTAACCCCCAGCCTTCAACGGGTTTGATTAGCCTTTACCGACTACCGTTTGAGTCGGGCTAGCATGCGAATTGTCTAAATCCGTTCTGCATGTAACGTTGTGCTAAGAGAGTGAATTCTCTGAGACTTTCGTGCTATGATGTTGAATACATAGACTTTACCATTTGTTACGGGAATAGGCTACCTGTTACGGGAATAGGCTACCCGACAATGTGTATTAGACGCTGATTTATCCCTACTTAGGCTTCGGATGAAATACCCAAGACTCGAACTCTGGTGTCTTTTTCTACGGAGAAAGACTAAACCGGTGACGCGTGTTAGGCGTCGGCATATCCTTTCTTAGGATTCAGGATGAAATTCCCCATGCGTGTAAGGCATGGATTTTGGTGTTATTAATAACAACCTGCCACAAGTTGAATATGCGGACGTGTGTTCTTTTTAACGGTTAAGAACTAACCGGCAGCGCGGGTTAAGCGCAGACTTATCCTTGCTTAGGTTTCAGGATAGAATACCCCAGAATCGAACTCTGGTGTCTTTTTCTACGGAAAAAGACTAAACCGGCAGCGCGTGTTAGGCGCAGACTTATCCCTGCTTAGGATTCGGGATAAACTTCCCAGGATGAATCCTAAATTGATAAATTTCGGAAAAGATCGATGCGGGAAAGGCAGAATTTTATATTCTATTTCCCGGTCTTCTTTTAGGGTGAAGGCGAACCCGAAAACAAGGAAGGAAGAATTTTATATTCTATTCCCTGATCCTGGAAAGGAAGAATTTTATATTCTATTTCCAGCGAGGAAGAAACTAGAAGTGGGGTGTCCACTCCGAGAATCTGGAAGATCTAGATAAACTTACCTTTTATAGGATTGGTTATCTGATCGAAAGATGAATTCTTCGTTTATCGAAGCGAAATTTCAACTTTGATTATAACTATAAAAAAGTTTAACCAAAGAGAAAGGAGGGGAGTTCTTTCGTTTATCGAAAGGGGACTCCGAACTGAAAATGGACTTCTTGTTCATGGACGGAATCAAGAGGGCCGGATAAACATTTTTGTGGATTCACCGCCAGTTGGACTTGATCAGTGAAAGATTTTGGTGGTAAAGATGTTTTTGGGTTATCCTCTAGAATATTGAGTGTAATATTCTTCGAGGAACTTCCCGGTAAATGGGTTATCCTGAATGTACTAGGGATAGTACTTTTTCAGGAACTTCCCATTTATTGGCATTAATTGCCTGGCGCCTTCTTGAGTAATCAGGCGATATGCGCCGTTTGAATAGACTGTGTCTATTATAAACGGTCCTTCCCATTTGGGTTCGAATGTGGACTTCTTGTTCATCTCTCTTATACCGACCAGGTTATCCCTAAGAATACCCCAATGTGGTATTCTTCCGGGAACTTCCCGATACATCAGCTCCTTCTGAAAGGTGCTAAGGATAGTACCTCTTCAGGAATTTGCCATTTATTGGCATCATCAGCCGATCACCATCTTTGGTGACTAGGCGATAGGCGCCGTTTGAGTAGACTGTTTCTACTACGAACGGTCCTTCCCATTTGGGCTCGAATTTGCTGAGAATAAGCAATATCTTATTTCCAACCCTTTTGATTAATATCGGGTTATCCTTAAGAACATCCTGTATGATGTCCTCCAGGAACTTCCCGTTAGATACAAAGGAAACAGTTTATACTCATATACCCGTTGGAGTTTCGAAAGAAGCAGTTTATACTCATATACTTGTCGGAGTGTCGAAAGAAGCAGTTTATACTCATATACTTGTCGGAGTGTGATGGTCACTCTTATTCGGTTTGTTCTGCCGTCGAGACGCCGGCTTCAACTAAGGTCTGGATGCTTTTCTTTAAAGCAAAGCAGGCCTTGGTGGGATGAAGGATCTTCCTGTGGTATTCACAATAATTTGGGTCTGAACTCTCATTGGCTTCCTCCTGGCTTTTAATAGGTGGGAGCTTGATTTTGTCGCTTTTTAGGAGGTACTTGAGGATGGCTGGAACCTCATCATCCTCGAAAGAGTATCGTTTTATCTGAATTGACTGTTGTGGCGATCGCTTCCACGACTGTCGTTGTGACGCTTGATCAGCAGCGAACCTGGGTACGAACTCTGATTGGCTTTCTTCGACCCTCTGTCTTTTAGGATAGCGTCTAGTCGAGGTGGTGACAGACTCGATTTCCTTCTGCTTTTCGTCTTTACTTTCATGATGTCGAGAGGTAGGAATTGGGCCACCCCCAGTGTCATTGAAGGATCTGGTCGTACCACTCCCAATGTTATCGAGGGGAGAATCAGTCTTAACAACCATATTCAAATTCGGACCATTGGTATTTGTCCTATCTGGAATAGGCGTGGTTGGGGTAACGCAACAGCTAGGCCCAGCCTGATGATCCGATTTAGGAAATTTATGCCTTTCAGCTTGCAACTCTCTTATTTGCCGCATAGCCGATTCCATCTTGCCCTCAAATTCTTCTTTCTGCTTGATTAGTGCTTCTTGAACTATTTGAGTGAGCTGGTCAGGAGTAATGTTGAACGCATCCCTAGTGTTTTTGGAGAGACGTGATAACTCGTGTAGAGTCACTTTTACTGGGATGTTAGCCAATTGGGTCATAACATCGAAGTGACATGAAGTGTTTGAATCTCCCGGTTTATCTCTTCCAATCTGCTGATTGAATCGAGACTGCCTTGGGATTCGAACATCTTGGTGCAGGGGCTCCTGTTGGGTCCTCTCAGCAGGTACGGGGGTAGTTGTAATCATCTCCACCCCATCCAGTCGACCATTCCCATGTTCATTGTCGGGAAATGAGAAAACAGGCATTGTTTCGTCATCTTCCTCTGGAGTAACAGAAACTCCATAACAAGACTTGCCTTTTCCTTTTGAATTTTTCTTGGAAGAGGTTCCAGTCCATTGTAAATCTTCAATCAAGTCTGGATGAACCCAAAGGATTTCACCGTTTGGAGCTGTGTGCGGCACAAGTCCTTTTTGGCGCTGTCCATGCGGGTCGTCGTTCACCGTCTTCATCCCGACTTTGGTGATGTGCTTTGGCTCGAACCAAGTCGTAGGTACCGATCCGAAACTGATTGATACGGCGTTCGCTCCCACGTTCTTGGCAGGCTTCGGGGTTATGACGCCCACGTCAATGAGTGCCTGGATCTTGTCCTTGAGGTGGTAGCACGACCTCGTAGGGTGATGGACCGCTCTGTGATACGCGCAGTACTTTGGGTCCGTCACCTTGTTTGCTCCCTCCTGATCCACGATTGCTGGCAGCTGGATTTTGTTGTTCTCCAACAAATATTTGAAAATGCCGGGCACCTCGTCGTCTTTGAAGGAGTATGTCTTTGGAAACCTTGGCTCCAAAGACTTTTGCTTCTGGGACCGCTGCTGCCAATGAGGTTGGGATTGCTGTGGCGCTCGTTGCTGCTGTGGCTGTTGCGGTGCCCGTTGCTGCTGCTGTTGCTGAGGTTGCAACTGAAAGGTTTGGTTAGCATCAACAGCATTAAACTGAGCTTTACCTTTTCCTCTTTGGTTAAAGTTCTGCTTCGGAAGATTTGTTGCCGGTTGACCTCTCTCCGCCTTCTTCCTTTTGATGAACCGCTCAGCTTGCTCCCCTCGGACTTTCAAATCCTTCCACGTCTTGGATGGTGCCGTGCCCATTGCTTCCAACACGTCCAGCGAGAGGTTGTTGTGGCAGGTCTGGAGTATAAACTCCTCGGTGATCGGGTCCCGGCAATTCATCGCCTTGTTGCGGAACCTCTTGACGAAGGTGTCGACCAACTCCCCGTCTTTCTGCTTCTCATCGAGCAATGACCCAATAGAAACTTCGGTGTCGTCATCGAAGAAGTTTGCGAGGAACTTTGACTCCATGTCGTCCCAGCTATTTATGCTCCCTGGCTTGAGGCGACGATACCAATCGAAGGCGGCTCCGCGAAGAGTGCCAACGAATGACCGCACCATCAGAGGTTCATTACCAGAGATGACTCCCAAGTGCGATTTGAAATATATCAAATGCTGAGTAGGGGAACCCATCCCATTAAACGGCGTGAAGTTAATTAGACTGAACTTCGCCGGATATGGGATTGATTCCCACTCCCTTGGGTATGGACAAGGAATGCCCGTCTTTTTTGTCTCTTGAGCGGAAATCAACGTATTGATTTTGCTCTCGAGATTTTTGATCTTCAGGTTTTCGCTGGTTTCTTCGCCAGCATTCTCATTACCACCCCCTGCGTTGACGGGAGGATCATTGGTATTACGAGCATTCGCATCCTCATCTTCCAGATTAATCGGGTTACGATGATTCTGCTCGCCTTGTTGGTTCGCCAATGCTTGGATCTGTTGGTCATGCATTTCTCTCATCCGCTGCATGGCCATATCCATTTCAAATTTGAAACTTTCTTTCTGTTTAGCCAAAGCGTCTTCAAGCATCTTGGCCATCTGTTCCGCGCTTATCATCAGGGCCTCGCGGGGTTGTCCCTCACTGGATACAGTATTATCTGACGCCACCGCGGAACCGGCATCGGATTCTTCATCTTCTGAAGGGTGTCTTGTCCGAACCCTACCATAGGTTGCTCGTTCAATGGCTCCGGACTGCAGACGGGTTCTAGGTCGGGATGCTTTCAGTATTGTTTCGAGATCATCTCGTATCGACGTCCCTCTGTTGGTCATGTTGGCGGTGACTCTCGGATGTTCACCGTCTTTGACCGCTATTCTTCTTCGTTGGAAACGCCTATGCCTTGGTTTTGGCGTTTCGACACTAAGTCTCTCGAATACTGAAACCCTGTCAGGGACTGTCTTGACACAGTTGCATTCTGAGAGTACTGCCCGAATAAGCTTCGAGCAAGGACATTGCGCTTCTAATCTTTGAGGGCTCCTCTTTCTGGTTTTATTCGTACCCCCTGCACGATAGTACAGCTCGTCCGTTTGACGGTTGGAGCAACCCATCGTGTGTTGGCACATTCTCCCAGGTATAACGTCGTCGTCATCAGACGACAACATTTCCTTCTGAGGATGGTTTATCTTCTTCGGACCGTCCAGAGTCGCACGCCTTGAAACGCGCCTTTGTGAGCGTGAATCTCCAGCAGGCTCCTGTACTTCTATGCGCAAAGTTGTGCGCTTGGGCGCCGCAATTTTCTCCAAGTGCTGCGGGTTGCGGCGACCTCCAGCATGTGATATTGTTTGGGACTTCTTCATTGGTCCCAAGCGTTCTTGGACTGGAGCTTTACCTCGTTCTTTGGGAATAGGACCGAGGCGCTCCAAAACTGACTTTCTCTCCTGGGATGGTCCTGCAGGATTTCCCGGAGCAGTTGCAGAAATCACCGGCCGTTTGGATTGATTTGCCGGGTGTTGAACCTTTGGCGGTTGCGGGTTTTGCTCCTTAGTCTGAACCACTCCAGACTTCGGCTTCCAAACCTTGCGAGTCGATGGCTGCTTCTCGGCCACCTCACGCTGTAGCTTGCGACGGGCTTCTTCAGCTTTAGCCCGCGCTTGCGCAGATAATGCGCGGCGCTTGCGGATACGTTCCTCCAGTGTCGAGCGGTCCCGTTTGACACGAACCCACTCCATTGTTGATGGCTTGGAGGAACCATCCTTCATTTGCTGTTGAGGCTGTTTGCCTCGTTTGTTCTTCAGATCCGCATGGTAACGGACCCCGTCAACAGACTCCATGGCCTTGGCGAACTGCTTCGCGAGGCGTTGGCGCTGCCTCTGGCGAGCTCTCTTAGAGAGAATCACCACGCCTTCGACGGCGGATTTGACCTGCTTCGAGGCCGGTAGGACTTCACCTGACGCAACTTCGGCGTCGAATGGGGTGAGGTCGTCGTTGGTGGCTTCAACTTCTTCGCACCAACGGACTTTTCTCCTGGAGGAGAACTTCTGAAACTTCTTGGACTTGGGGGAGGAGGTAGATCCAGACGAGGACACGTACTCCTCGTACTTCTGTTGGTCGAACTCATACTCGACCTCCTCCACGACCGGGATCGAGATCCGCGGCTGCGACGCTCCGATCTCAGCAGTGAGATCGGTGGCTCCCACTGTGGTCGCCAGATTGTTCGCGGGAAAAGTTGGTGTTTTCTTCATTATCGATGTCATTGCACTCAGTTAACAACTTTATGCGTTACAAAGAGATCCGGTCTTTTTATAAGATCCGGCTTACAATGAAAATCAAAATAAAACAAAGAAATCAAAATTACAACTTCTCTCTTTTACCGAACAAATCACAAGATCCTGTTATCCGGTCTCTTGCTTCTGTGGGTTGTTTGCCTGCGCCGGGGTTGCTTACCGTGGACCACCGCGTGATCTGGATCCAAGCAGATCTACGACGTATTACGGGTATTATCCCACCAAGGAGATAATAGCCGGGAGGGATCGTTTCACCAAGGAAACGACCGCTCGAATCTCGGGATCTAAGAACCAAGCTTAGATCCGGAGTGTAACGACGTAGATCTGAGGATTAGACTCTCTCGAACTCCTGCCTTTTTCGGTGCGGGTGCTCGCTAAGAATCAAATCCGGGTCTCCAAGTCTTCAAGCCTTCAGATCTCCGAGTTGAGGTGACAATCCGGCAGAGTTTCGGCTCTCTCAAAAGTTTCAGAAGAAGTCCCTCAAATGAACAACCACCCCCCCTATTTATAGCCTCTCTGAACTGTGCCTTTGTGCACAAGAGAGAGAGGGGGGGGAGTCGGGCCACCTGAGGGCGCGGGGCAAGACCCGCCGAATTGACGCAGAAGGAAATAAGGCCTTCAGTTCTGTTGGAGAGGCCTCAGGCGGAGATCCTGAAGACTGCGAGGAAGATTTCGAGCGAGGTTAGTCACCTATCTTCTCCCTCTGCATTTCAGAATTGTTAGTCCTGACCACTATCTGATGTTTCAGGGACAGCGACCGACAGTGAAGAAGAATTCCGTCCTTTTACTCGGGCAAGACCTTCAACTGTTGCTCCAGCTGCTAGGCGGAAGAAACTAGTCCGCAAGCCGCGTGCAGATCCGCGAGCATCTGACATGGATTTGGCTAGTGACGATTCTGCTAGAGATGGAGGTAACATCTACTCTATAGACCATTCTCTTGATCGTTTAGAATTTCAGGCTCATGCTTTTCCATTCTATGCAGGAGAGCCCGAGGAAGGCGAGATGAGTCTCGATCCCGGTCCTCATGATTTTGTATCTTCTGGTGAGCCTGACTCACCGTACCAGGTAGAAAAGCCTGCAGA
>NC_033803.1:55915713-55916013 GCF_001876935.1 Asparagus officinalis | reverse complement strand
ATCCAGGTACATCTACCATTGACGATATGCCCTTTAGATGGCAATCAAAGGTATTGACCGATCCAAAATTCGTGCATTCCCTAATTGTCTCTATGCTTCTTGCTCTTTTAGATAAATTGCAGGAGGCAAACATGGACTTTGGGAGTGAAGAGGCTGACGCACCCGTAGGAGGTAAGTCATTTCCTTGGTCATAGTCTCTTCGTTGTTTTTTCGCCGCGTTTATATTTTCTTGTGTCAGATTTCCCGACCGAAGATTTCGACGGGGAAGGTTTGTTTGTGGACACTCCTATGCTCCACTTC
>NC_033803.1:55913199-55914713 GCF_001876935.1 Asparagus officinalis | reverse complement strand
CAGGAGGAGGAGGAGAGAGTAGTTGGCAGAGATCCCTGGCGTGTGAGGCGGTTCATTCATGGTCAAAAAACATTTAGCCTACACGAGAGAATAACTTTTGTTAGAGTGGGTTAAATTTGTTTGTTCAGATGCTTGATGAGTTCTGATAGATTCTTCTAGACTGGATGAGCCGACTTCTTCTTGAGAATAAAGTCGACGTTCCACTCTCCGACAGTGAAGGATGGTTTGGTCACTAGCGTCCAGTATTGAGACTATGGGTCTCATTTTTGTGGACGGCTCAGGAGCGTTCATCGGTGATGGTCAGCTTCCTCCCTTCTCCTTGTCGCTCTTAGCTTCTTCATGCACGGTTGTTGCAGCTTGTCCGATGAGAGGCTATCAAGGAAGCTAGAGGTAGTGGATGAGCTTCCTAATGGCCGGGGCTGGGGGCCCCGCGCAGGTGCACGGTCGTTCTGTCTGCCGGAGTTTAAGGACAAGTATTGCTTTGTAGTTTCATCTCTGATTATGCATAGTGTGCGTATTATCTTATACACGATTTGTGAATCTCTATTGATGATTATTGAGTAAAGCGGAAATGACAAGCATTCAGTGATTCACTTTAAACATTTATGAATAGCTCATACATTCATGCATGAATCACAATCTTAAGATTTCTTTACTGTTTGTGTGTTCCTTTCATGTGTGCACTCATTAATTGTTTGCCAATTTGCGTATGCGGTTTCTAATGGCGTACCCTATTGTTATCATTGGGGGGTATAAGACACATGATTAATGTAGGCGTTGTCATGTGGTCCTTAGCATTTTAGATTGGCAAGGTGCTCTTTTCATCATCGACATGTTTCTCAACTGGGTTGGAGCTGCTCGTACAATTTTTCTGTTCCTATACATGCCCTAGGGATGTTCAATTATTAATAGATAGAAGGTAAATTCTCGATCCTATCTTCCATATAATGCTAAATATTGCCCCCTTGAGAGAGCTGTCCTAGTGTGGTGGGAGTTGTCCTTCTCAACATTATGCATTATTTCAGGAAGCTCCAGATTAATTTTTTCTCTTCACGGTTGGTTAAGATCTCAAAATACTGATATACGTGACCAAGGCTTTCTGTTATACCAATGCTGCCCAGTAGTAGGGGTGATTAGGTCAAGAGGCTCTAAAAAAGCAATAAAATCGCAAACAAACCCACAAACATAAATGCGATAAAAGTAAGAGAGATAGAGGTTAGGAGTTCGTTATCCTTGACGCAGCGATTGTTAACGGAGGGTTCGGCCCCTCCTGGCCTAAGCTCCCCGCTCCCAACTCTCGGGAAGAAATCCACTGTATCACCCGTGGGAACCGAACATATTGTCTACCAAGCGATCTCCCAAAGATGCTGCTCTCACCTACAGCAGATTTCGATGCTCAAGCAGACACACCTCGCCTGTGCACAGTAGAATGCCTCCGAACCAGATTCACTCCAGACTGACAGCAGAAAAAACGAAATATAGAGAACCTTTCTTTTACACAGCCCTTGATGAGC
>NC_033803.1:55900699-55908199 GCF_001876935.1 Asparagus officinalis | reverse complement strand
AACTTATCACTCTGTTGAGGAGAGTTAATAAATTAATTATTTATTGCTTCGTTGAGGAGAGTTAATAAATTAATTGTAATTTGAGCTATTTTGGGGACTTATCGCTCTATTGATGAGAGTCAATAAGTTGATTTTGACAGAGGAATTGTTGGCATATCGAGGTAATGCAAGCTAAATCCAAACTCTATAGGGATGATGGTCATCATAAGTGTAATGTTAACTTGACGATATTAAGGAATTTTGTTAGCTGATTTAGCTTAGACCCCGTTGAAAATGTATAGAGGTTTTGACAACACCCTGTGGGTAGGGTTCATGACTTTCATGAGAATAATTATCATGTTGGAAATGCGGGATGAACCTATCATTTGAGGTCTGAAATGCAAAGGTGAGTTTTGCATTTGATTATTTGAATCACTGAGTTGATAAATGTGTTCAAGGCTTGGAATGTGAGTCTAACTCTATGTTTTAGAGTTAAAAACATAGGGTTGGGACTGGCATTTAAGGAATTGGAACGCAACCATAGGCCTTGCGTTTAAGAAGGCTAACCGCCTTGTCATGTAACGCTGAGATTGCGTTTAAGGTGGTTAGGATTCTATTCTAGAATCCCACACTGAATTAACAGCTTGGGTGCTGTTTATAAATAAACCACTTTTAGGGTTGAATTAAGAGTTACTTAACTCTTCAACTTCGTCCTAACTCCTGAACGAGAGTACTCGTTTCCTTCAAAAATTTTGACGATCTTCACACAACTCTGACCATCAACAACAATGGCACAAAAGAGGATGAACTCTGGTTTGAAGAAAGTCATGGGAACGACTTCAGAAATGTTACCGGTTAAGGACACCGATAGTGTTCCTACTTCCACGGCCACACCGTCGTTGCCGCTGCTGCATGTGCCTGCCTGCTACGGTAAGTGAGGACATATTAACTTATTTCGACAAGTTTATTCGAAACCCTAGATGGGTTCTGGGTTGAAGAAGATGAAGAAGACTCATCTTCTTTTTAATCAAAGCGTAGAAGTGTGATTCTGCGTTGATTAGGGAACACAAAGATAACATTTGCATTTTGTGATTAAAACCCGGGTCATAACCTCTGCATTTTGGGTGTAGAACACAGGGGTGGCCCTTGCATTCTATGATAGGAACACAGACTCCGATATCTGCATTTTGAAATTAGTTCCTTGGACTTGTATCAACTACTAACTTTTGCTTTTTTATTTTGTAGTGCTTTTTCCCAATGTGTCGCTCTCTCATGAACATCACTTTGGGTATACTGGCAGTCCAGATAATAGCGAAGCTTTTGGTTTTCATGAAGAACCTCCACTATGCACTTTTCATGACTTGGAGCGGACGTACAAGATCATTGATTCTAGATCTTCTACCCTTAGGACTTTGGTCACAAACATAGACATGGAGACACCGGCAAGCAATGATCATTTCATAAAACCAGCATTTTTATTAGGAGATCACATAGCAATGGATGCGGAAGATTCTAAACTACTGCGAAGAATTAATGATCGTTTTTTCTTTCTGCCGAATATGAAGAGAATGTACCCGCTCTCTTATTTCCTGAGTGTCAGCTGCCACAGGAGTTTAAGTTTTGATCTCATCGAGGAGAAGGAGAATGTATCTCTTGGAATTAGTCAATGAGTTCATATTGATGGAAAAATCTTGGGGGGGGGGGGTTGGGGTTTGAAACCTGGTAGGTTTGAGAAAAAAGATCTCGCTCAAGAGATACCCATTCCACCGAACATTTTCATACGTCGATTCATTGCTGCTTGGGGCAAGTTCCCTGCACAAGCTTTCAGATCCCCTAGCTGGGTATACTCAGGAGAAGGGGTTGGTGGAATCGAATGGTGGACTTCATTCTTGAAGACCTTAAGGAGCCACTTGCTCAGTCTGGTCTCACTATTCCAGTGTTGGCCACCCGATATGGGATTGTTCAGAGCTTTCCTAACTTCTTCCCTATGTTGGAGCAGTACAATCTAGATAGTTGTACTTTCTTCATACCTATTGGAGAGCTGGGCTTCACTCTCCGTGAGATGTATGCTGTATCAGGTTTGCCATTTGGCAAGATGCCATATGAAGAGTTCATCCCCACTACGGAAGAGCTCTCTATCTTGAGAGAAGCACACCAAGAAGTTTATACAACTTTCTGGGAGGTGATGTGCCACCTTGCTACAAGCTCTTCCAAGAACATCAAAGCCCGTATCAGGGTTCCTAATGCTATTTACATGAATGAGCATTCGGAGGATGGTTTCAAAGCTGGTACCGAGTTCAACAACTTTCACCAACAGGTTATGACTCCTATCTCTGATACCACCCTTCTTGATGACTTTCTGATGATTTGACTGAAGCAGTGTGTAGTGCCATTGAAGCCGATTGAATCAATCTTGGCTGAGGTAGTATACCCAGCCATTCTTATAGCCCACGGGAGACCAGTGAACCTCTTTTCTACGATGGTAGGTGTAAAACCCCATAATTTTGAATGTTATGAGATATAATAATAAACATATTATATTATGATAAATAATGTTTATTGATATGTGAGTGTGCTAGGAATTGAGTTGAGATCAATTCGATACATATATATGAATATATGAGTGCAAGTGCACAAAACATGCACGAGAAAAATCTGGAAAAAATGACCAGTTAAGAGTTTATAGATTTTACACAATGATACACTTAGAATCTCAGAAAACTCAAAAGACCAAAGTTGTAGGTCTTTTCAACAGATTTCCAATAAATCTTTAATCACCTCATTCTGGTATCGGATGAGAAAGTTATCATCAAAATATTGTGTATAAATTTCAGAAACCTGTGTATTACTTAGTAGTCGACTACTATGCTTAGTAGTCGACTATCGGGAATTCCTGGACGTGGCAAGTTTTAGATTTCGGGTTTGATTTGCATTGCATCTGAACCCAGTTATTAGCCTAAGTATATATATTTGTTTTAAAGCTCTTTTTACCCTATTTCATGTGAGATTATCAGCAACCACCTTCCTCCTCAAACCCTAACCCTAAACTGAGAATTTTGGGAGTGTTCTTGAGAAGTTTGTCGAGAAGAAGGCGAGTTTTAGTGTTTTGGAGAAGAGAGATCTTGCGCGCACATGGTTGAGGCGTTCAACAGCACATTGAGATAAGATTATCTTCGTCCAAACTCATCCTCATAGTTAAATAACTAGATTAAATATTGATGTTTATGTGCATGATCTTAATATGAGATATAAAAAGATTAGATTTTTATGTTATTTCATAAACTCATGCTAGATCTATACTTGTTTTTCTTGCAGTTGTATATAGTTTGTGATCATAATCATTGTGAATCTTTAGTTTCACTTTTAATCCGTTAATCATGTTTAGTTCATGCCTAAACCCTAGATATGCAATTAATTGAATGTACATGATGTTTAAAGAAGTTTAACCCTAGACTAATTAATTGAATGTACATGATGTTTAAAGAAGTTTAACCCTAGACTTGTGACATCTAGGTTTTGTAAAATCAGAATTAGTTTAACCCTAGACTTGTGACATCTAGGTTTTGTAAAATCAGAATTTGAAACAAGATTGATCTCTGTTCATGTGTAGATTTTAAATCATGTTATTATTATCGTATTATTTACAACTTGATCAATTGAAGAAAATGATTAATTTTGATGTAAAACCCTAACTAGAAAAATTTATACATTGTTGTCATGCTCAGAATAGTTATTACTGTATGTTTAACAAGTTTAAATCATGTAAATATGAAGTGATAAGTGTATGTTAAGTTAATTTTTTGTTTGTGCACGTCAATATACATGTTTTCACAGTGTAGTCGACTAATAAGCATAGTAGTCGACTACTCTGTCAAACCTTCAAAACACAAAAAACTGAGTTATAGCAGAGTAGTCGACTATTGACCCTAATAGTCGACTACTAAGAGTAAATTTGTTTTCACAGAGTCTGGATTGGCTCGGAGTAGTCGACTACTAATTGTTGTAGCCGACTACAAAGGCTGTTTTTCCTGAGATTTGTTTTATGTCTACTTAAGATGTGATCGCGGACTTCGAGCCATACTTCTTTACACATATTTTCACGAATAGTGTAGTAGTACACACTTGGGGTTTTCTGAGAGGGATTATGAAGGGTTAAGACCTAATTACTTTGAGAAAGAGTTTAGAACATACTATACACACACCTTCTGGATATCATTGATGAGCTCAGTTCAGTACTATGAGGGTAGTGTGTCGATATTCCATTTGTGTAGGCTATTGAGTCAGGTTTGGATGCTTTATTTAGCAGTCCGTCCACACGAGGGTGTGATGAGGCTTGTGAGCCGTACTTTTAGGATACATATATGGTAGGCCGTTCCACACTCATGTTACGCACTAAGATCGCGATGAGAATAATGAGCCATGTACACTGATTAGGATACCTACAGGGTAGTCCGTTACATATAATAATGCTAAGTATCGAAATATTGCACGGAGTTGCATTGAGATAGCCAAGCAATAGCCTGAGTCATTGGCGGATGCCAGTTATGTTTTTGACTCACTACTAAAATATATGACGCAGAGTACTTTGCATATGAAAGTACACGAGATTTGTGCCGGTATTCATTCTATCTCCCCAGTGGCAGTGGCAGATATTATGAATACGATATGTTGACATCTTTATTTTCTTTTTCTGCTTTTTTTATTTCTTAGGTTAGGATCAGTGATTAGCGGTTCATAATTTAAGATATTTGGTATATACATTAGGGTTTCCTTGTTTGGATTATTTAGCTCGACGTACCAGTCTCGTGTTGTCGATTTCAAATTGTTGATTTTATTTAGATTGTTTATCCTTAATTTGGTATTAATGTTTAGATGTTTACGATTCAAGACATATGGTATATACATGAGGGTTTCCTTGTTTGTATTATTTCGCTCGACGTACTACGTCTCGTTTTGTAGGTGTCTGAATATTTATTCCGCTAGATACGGAAAAAATAATATAGGTAGACTATGCTTAATAGATAGAACCTCCACTCCATCTAAGAAGCCCTTCCCCTAGGGGCAGATGAAGGTAATCTTACTGTAGAGCTCTGACGCTCTTGTTGTTGTTTCTTTTTCTTTTAAAAATACCCTTTCAGGTAGCTCGGAGTTCCGGAGAGCCGCATGATGACAGCGTTCTTGCATAGTCACCGTCCCGAGAGATTTATTAGAGGCTTCACTGTAATTTTAAATTTTATTCAGACTTAGAGTTTATTTCCATTTTGTAAAGGCAATGTGCCTTAGTTCGACTTTCCATTTTGATTCATATTGAGACATCGTATGTTATTTCAGACTCCAGATGTATTTTAGTTTATTTTCAATTGTGGCATGACCTTTATTTATGAGATATTATCTTCTTTATCATGTCTATTATTGTTGTTCTACTTCTTTGCCAGTTTTGTACCTACGCTTTTATTTGATCCCACTAGAGGATATTACTATAATTAGTGAAACTTGTTGTTGCACAGTATGGGTGCATGGCAGGTTTGACATCTTTGGGTTCACCTTGGACTGTAGCTATGTGTGAAAACAGGGACGTCACAGTTAGTATCAGAGCTCTAGTTCCAGTATCCTTAGGATCATCCTGTGTCAAGTCGTGGAGCTAGTATAGTGTTGTCTTAGGATTCATGTATAGAGTCCGCTAGGAATTTCTAGAATGAGTGAGGAATATACGTATATCTCGAAAATTACAAAATTTTTTTTATGACTATCATACTTTGATTGAAAAGTATTTGCATGAATAATAAGTGATACTATTTTCTTATTGTTATGTGTTATATCGTTTGCCTAAGGTCTCAATACTGTATCTTATAAAATTTATTCTGAATATATAGATGGTCAGACGAGGATGTGGACGAAGAGGATCCCGTACTTAGGGAATGGGACAGACTGAACCAGAAACTAAGCAGCAGCAGGTTCCACCCGAGTCGTAGTAGGCTCCACCCAAGCCACAACAGGCTCCACCCGAGCCGCAGCAGGCTCCCTAGTATTTGATAGACCTCATGGCACCCATTGCAGCGAGGCTAACAACGCTTGAGGAGAAAGTAGCAAATCACATGCCGCCAGCTACACCACTACCTGTGGTCCCACCGCCAGTTATTCTAGCCATCCCCATTGCAGAGGAGTCCTTAGAGACCACACCAGGACTCACCCCACCATTAGTTGCAGCCACAGAGCAGGAGGCTTGGCTCTGTTTAGTGGAGCGCTACAAGAAGATTAGAGCGCTAGAGTTTCATGGATCATCAGATTCGCTTGTGGCGCACAAGTAGAAGGAGGACGTGAGTAACGTTCTGGATTTACTTAATGTCGACTCAGTGCAGAAGCAGAGACTGGTAGCTTTTAGCCTGAAGGGTGATGCAGGAGGATGGTACAGTCTTCAGTTTACTCCGGATCATCGAATGGCCCTCACTTGGGAGGATTTCGTGTATTTCTTCGACGAACAGTACATCTCTTCCGCGGCACGGGCCGGGAAGGGGCTAGAGTTGTCTAAGCTAGAGCAGGGAGATATGTCTGTGGCTGACTATGAGAGACGATTTATGAGTCTTCTACGTTTCACGGGCATGTGACAGTCAGGAGAGCGCCAGGCGCAGATGTTTCTTATGGGACTTCACCCAAGTTTTCGCCGTTACCTAGTTTCCAGAAGATTCCATTCAGTCCGAGAGGAAGCAGATGCATCTATATCGCATGAGACAGAGACTGCGATGTTACAGAAGAACAATAAAGGCAACAACAAGTTTGGATAGCAGAATGACAAGGGCAAGGACAAGAGACCTTTTGCCAGACTAGGAGGACCCCAGCAGCGGGGTAAGGACTTTCATCACCATCAGCAGGGCAAGTTCAAGAAGGGAGCACAACATGACTCGAGAGCACCACCGTTGCGTAAGATTCAGGGTGCATTCTATAACTGCAATAAGATTGGGCATAAGGCCAAGGACTGTCATAGTGCGCTAGCATTCAGTCCGAGAGGAAGCAGATGCATCTATATCGCATGAGACAGAGACTGCGAT
This sequence comes from Asparagus officinalis, assembly GCF_001876935.1. Taxonomy (NCBI): domain Eukaryota; kingdom Viridiplantae; phylum Streptophyta; class Magnoliopsida; order Asparagales; family Asparagaceae; genus Asparagus; species Asparagus officinalis. The sequence continues at coordinate 55,901,174 of NC_033803.1, read as the reverse complement.
GTTACAGAAGAACAATAAAGGCAACAACAAGTTTGGATAGCAGAATGACAAGGGCAAGGACAAGAGACCTTTTGCCAGACTAGGAGGACCCCAGCAGCGGGGTAAGGACTTTCATCACCATCAGCAGGGCAAGTTCAAGAAGGGAGCACAACATGACTCGAGAGCACCACCGTTGCGTAAGATTCAGGGTGCATTCTATAACTGCAATAAGATTGGGCATAAGGCCAAGGACTGTCATAGTGCGCTAGCAGGAGGCCAGCAGGGCAGAGGCCAGGGCCAGCAGCAGAATCAAGGACACGGTCAGCAGTAGAACCGTGGTCAGGGTCAGCATCAGTAGGGCCGCGATTACGGCCAGCAGTCGCAGTAGAGGATTGAGGCACCGCCAGCTATTCCTAGGATTGAGGGGCTAGTTGGCCAGATTCGCGCGATTCAGGAGATTCCCGAGGGACAGATAGTCCCGTATATTCCACCATCG
>NC_033803.1:55890865-55899699 GCF_001876935.1 Asparagus officinalis | reverse complement strand
AGTAACTCAGCGGTGTTTGGTTCGATTCCTTTGTGGAAGACCGTTCGAATTCCCGAAACGAATAACGTTGTGTACATGCAGTTCGTATCCTCTTTAGTTCGTTTCGTTTGCTTGAAGTTCGTCGATTTGTCGAATCATCGCGCCGAGCTGTGTCGAGGGACCTATAAGCAGTTTTATACGCCTACAGTCATATACCGACACGACGTGCCAAGACGGATCATTCATGACAACGGTCCACAATTTATAAGCAACGCCTTCATCAGGTTTTGTGACAAATTCAAGATTGAAGATGTCTCGTCGACAGCTTATTATCCCTCCGCAAACGGACTAGCTGAGGCTTTCAACAAGACGATCATTAAGATCCTGTCAAAGCTCGTGAAGACTAATAAACGAGACTGGGACGATAAACTCGGTGAAGCACTCTGGGCTTATCGTACCACCATACGCACACCTACAGGAGCCACCCCATATTCGCTGGTATACGGATGCGAGGCTGTGTTACCTTTAGAGATTCAAATCCCGTCACTTTGGATCGCTCTCGCAACTGAGATGACGACAGAAGAACACCATCAAAAGCGTCTCGAAGAACTCGAAAGATTGGATGAAAAGCGCTTGGAAGCTTAACAACACATCGAGTTTTATCAAGCTAGAATATCCAAGGCTTTTAACAAGAGAGTCCGACAGAGAAGCTTCAAGGAAGGAGATCAGGTCCTCGCTGCTCGCCGACCGATAATCCTCAACTCTAAGAAGAAAGGTAAATTCGAACCCAAGTGGGAAGGACCGTTTGTGATAGACACAGTCTACTCAAACGGTGCATATCGCCTGATTACTCAAGAAGGCACCAGGCAATTAATGCCAATAAATGGAAAGTTCCTGAAAAAGTACTATCCCTAGTAAATTCAGGATAACCCATTTACCGGGAAGTTCCTTGAAGAATATTACACTTAATATTCTAAAGGATAACCCAAAATCTTTTTCACCACCAAAATCCCTCACTGATCAATTTCAATTGACAGTGGGTCCACTAAAAATGTCTTTCTGGCCCTCTTGACTCTTTCCATGAACAAGAGGTCCACTTTCATTTCGGAGTCCCCTTTCGATAAACGAAAGAACTCCTTTCTTTTTCTCTTTGGTTAAGCCTTGGTTATAACCGAAGTTGAAGTTTCACTTGATAAACGAAGAACTCTTTTTTTCAGTTTAGATAACCAATCCTATAAAAGGCAAGTTTATCTAGATTTTCCAGATTCTCGGAGTGGAGATCCTACTTCTAGTTTCTTTTGCGCTGGAAATAGAATATAAAATTCTTCCTTTCCAGAATCAAGGAATAGAATATAAAATTCTTCCTTCCTTGTATTCGGGTTTGCCTTCACCCTAAAAGAAGACCGGGAAATAGAATATAAAATTCTTCCCTTTCCCACACCGATCTTTCCAAAATTTGTCAATTTAGGATTCATCCTAGGAAGTTTATCCCGAATCCTAAGCAGGGATAAGTCTGCGCCTAACACGCGCTGCCGGATTAGTCTTTTTCCGTAGAAAAAGACACCAGAATTCAATTCTGGGGTATTCTATCCTGAAACCTAAGCAAGGATAAGTCTGCGCTTAACCCGCGCTGCCGGTTAGTTCTTAACCGTCAAAAAGAACACCCGCAGGTTGTTATTAATAACACCAGAATCCATGCCTTACACGCATGGGGAATTTCATCCTGAATCCTAGGAAAGGATATGCCGACGCCTAACACGCGTCGCCGGTTTAGTCTTTCTCCGAAGAAAAAGACACCAGAGTTCGATTCTGGGGAATTTTATCCCGAAGCCTAAGCAAGGATAAGTCTGCGCTTAACCCGCGCTGCCGGTTAGTTCTTAACCGTTAAAAAGAACACCCGTCCGCATATTCAACATTGTGGCAGGTTGTTATTAATAACACCAAAATCCATGCCTTACACGCATGGGGAATTTCATCCTGAATCCTAAGAAAGGAGCCCGACTCAAACGGTAGTCGGTAAAGGCTAATCAAACCCGTTAAAGGCTGGGGGTTAGCCATAAATCCTAAAGTCAACACCTAATACGTGTCGCCGGGTAGCCTATTCCCATAACAATGGTGAAGTCTATGTATTCCGAGTCGTAGCATCAAGTCTAAGAGAGTTCATTCTCTTAGCACAACGTTACATGCGGAACGAGTTTAGACAATCCGCATGCTAGCCCGACTCAAACGGTAGTCGGTAAAGGCTAATCAAACCCGTTGAAGGCTGGGGGTTAGCCAAAAATCCTAAAGTCAACACCTAACACGTGTCGCCGGGTAGCCTATTCCCGTAACAATGGCGAAGTCTATGTATTCGACATCATAGCACGAAGTCTAAGGGAGTTCATTCCCTTAGCACAACGTTACATGCGGAACGGATTCCGATAATCCGCATGCTAGCCCGACTCAAACGGTAGTCGGTAAAGGCTAATCAAACCCGTTGAAGGCTGGGGGTTTGCCAAAAATCCTATGAGTATTATGGTCAATCATGTCAAACGTGATGAGGAATCATAATAAAGATAAAGATAAAAACCAATTCCACTAAAGAGAATCAAATGTCAAGGTTTTCAGCAAATAAAATCATACATCAAGCCCATGGCTAAGAATCTGCTGACTGAATTCAGATAACTTCTCGTCATAAGAGCGTCTAAGCTCCTCCTGCAACTCAGCTCTAACAGACTCTTCGTTCGCAGCTAAAGTCCTCACAGCATCCTCCTCTGTCTCAGCCAGTCTCTGCTTCAAGGACTTCAGCTCATCAGATAAAGCAGCATGTGCTTGCTGATTCTGCATCTTTGTGTCTTCCTTCTCACGGAGTTCTCGTCGGAGCTGATCTATCTGAGAATCAAGCTCCTCGAGGAAAGAAGATCTAGTGGCGAAATCAGCCTCAACTCGATCTATGCGGTCCCGCTGCACCTGAATCTCGAGCTCAGCAACCATCCGAGTACTGCGCCATGTCTGTAAGCGAGCATCCAACTCGGCAGCAACGAATGAAGAGGCACCTGTATCCCGGAGCTCATGAAACATCTGAAGCTCACGCTCTAAGCGATCAAGGTCATCAACCATAGCCGTCGCTAGATCCGGACATCCTATGTCCCTAATCAAGTTTATCTTGGAATCGAGGTAGGGCTTAAATTGGCGAAGAGAAAGTCCGTCGTGGAGGAGTTTGCCAATTATAACAGTCAGGGAGGAGAAATAAGAGCGGACTTCTACGCTGATGATGATCTTCTCAGGGTCATCCCCTGATAACAACTCCTTAACGAGGATATGAAGCTGAGAAGGAAGCCCTACACAAAGAAGAGAAGTTCGTCAAAAGCCTCAATGAGGAAATGAACGGCATCGCTCAGCTAATTAAATTATACCTCCTTCCCCTCGAGTCACTGGGGGTGATGGAGATGTAACAACTGTAGCTGCATCGACTGGTGGAGTTGGTCGCACAGCCGGCTCAACATGGTCTTTCTCAACAAAAGCTCCTGTCAAATTCAAAACAGAATTCGCAGAGGCGTTACATTATAGCTGCATTAGTCAAGGTCGACTAGTCCTATAATCAACTCAGCAGGAGGCACATACCTTCAAAGGAACCATCCTCAGGATTGTTAGCAAATGCGGACTCAGGAAACATGTCTCCAGGTAGCTGGTCATCAATCTGAGGTGAGCTATATATGTAGTGCATCATAGGAGTGTCCGCAAACAGGCTTCCCTCGTCAAAATCGTCGATGGAGAAATCTGACATAAAAGAATATAAGTGCCAAAGAATAATGAAGAGACTACAACTAATGGAAATGAGTTACCTCTCACGGGTGCATCAGCCTCTTCGTTTCCAAGGTTCGCCTCCTGCAAATTATCTGAAGGAGCAAGGAGTAGAGGACAGTTAGAGGATACACAAATTCATTAATGTATTATCTAAAGAAATACGCTGTCAGTGATAGATGTACCTTGACTCACAGAATCTGGTCCTACACTGATCTCCTCCCTAATGTCAGCAACCCCTGTAGACTTCTCTACAGGGGGTAGTGGGTCAGACTCATCGGGAGATAAGGGAACAGGATCGGGACTCATCTCATCCTCCCCACGCACTCCTATATAGAAATGGAAAAGCATGAGTCAATGTTCAGAATAACCAAGAAAATGGTTCAAAGAGTAGACGTTACCTCTGTCACTAATAGGGTCATCTCCAGCCAGATCCATGTCAGATGCTCGTGAAGCTACACGAGGTTTGCGGGCCAATCTCTTCCGCCTAGCAATAGGGATCGAAGGTCTCGCCTGAGGAGGAGGACGGAAATCTTCATCCTGATCAACTGTGGTATCTGGAACATCAAACCATAGTCAGTTTCAACACTTCTGGAAGATAGAAGAAAAAGATGAAGTGCAAACCTCGCTCGGAAAAGTCATCGTAATCTTCGGGATCCCCGCCCGAAGCCTCGTCTGTGGAATGGAATGTCCTCTGTCCCTCTTCGTCAATCCGACGAGTCTTGTTCCGTATCCTCTGTGCCCGGGCGTTTTCCCGAATCCTGCGGGAATCAACCTGGGAAGCTGCCTCAGCCTCTAACTCTGCGATTGGCTTCACAGGGATAGTCTTGTTGGCTGCTAACAACCATTTGCAGCTCAAGAAAGTAAGGTTCAACTGCCGGTCAGCACTCGGGAGACTAAATCTAACACCAGTACAGCCAGTCACGGTCCACAACCAAGCGCGGAGACCGTCTATCAAACCACTATGAGTACGAAGCTGCTGACGAGGATTCCCAATGTAAAGCTGGTCATAGCCAAACTGGCGAGCGAATCGGCACGGTAGATATGGTTCGATGAAGCACTGATCCCTCACCCGGAAAGTCAGATAGCCGGGCCTAATATTCACTAGCCAGTTGAAGCAGCCGATGTCTAAATAAGTCCGGTACTCTCTAGGCCTCTCATCATCTATCAAGCATTCACCATATCGACCGGAGAACTGCGGAAAACAAGTAGAGAATGCCCAACACTTATGGACCTGCAACTGCTGTCTGACATCAGAAAATCCGCGGCCCTCCCACCTGCCATTCTCAAGCAACTGTAGCAGGGGAACAGAATGGTCTGTGGCGTTCGGCACCGACATCATATCCGAGCGATGAAGGACAAACCAGGCCATCAGATAAGCGTACGGGAGCTCCACCTTAAGCGTGGGAATCTGACCTGGTAAATCGGTCTCCTTCCGTGTGAACGCACTGGAAAGCTGTCGAAGTCCTCGGTGAATATTAGCCACCATCACCGGAAGAAGTGAGAGTTCCTTCTTATAGGCGAGCTGAACTGCTGGGTAAAGTACCTCCAAGGGCAAGGCGTCGCCAGACTGATATGGAACCACGCACTTTTTCAACCAGATAGCAAGAAAGCCAGCAAGAAGTGTCATTGGTCGAATTGGTGCGGTAGCGTGCCACAAGAATGACTTGAACTTGGTCTTCGCAGGAAAGCCACCCTCAGGACCGCCGGTGGTGTAAGATTGAGCGCCGATCTTCTTCAGTAGACTGTTCACCTCTGAAGGAGTGAATGGGGCCAGCTCACAAATATCCTCGCCATGAGTGCTCTCCAGATTCTTGAACAAGTAGTTCGCAAATTGTTTCAGACTCACACATACCTTGGTCCTCTTTGCTAAGGGCTCCGACTGTGCCAAAGCAATATGGTAATGACAAGTGAGGTCCCATAGAGTCTCATAACGGTCAGGCATGCGATCTTTTAATTGGCTCAACTCATGACTGGAAGGAAAGTACTCCTGGTATAGCATCTGTCCCATGGACAAGCCAGAAATCCTGTGCATCTCGTGAAGAGCCAAGCCTAACTCCCCCTGCCGGGTCAGAAAAGTGTTCGAGTCTGGATTATATAGCTCGAACAAAGCACAGAAATGTCTCAAACTGATAGGCAAGCCATACACGGTGGCACGAACGGCTGCATACAAACCGCAAGCATGCAACTCCTCGCCCCATCGGCTCAAGACGTATGTCGTCATGCGGCTCCACCAAGACTTGTCCGAAGAGTGGACCCAACCGTAAAACCTGTGACGTGTCGCTGGCATCTCCCGTCCCAGAACAGCGAGACGATTCCTCAAGGTGGAAGCGGTAGCAAGGAACTCGTTACGTGGTGGTTCGTCCAGCCCCAATACACCAGGACGCAATCCGGTAACACGACTTCTGCACGAACCAGGAACCGCCGAATGAGTGATATAGCCGCAATGGACACTCATATGATCCTCTGTCAAGCGCCACGACATCTCCCGTGTCACAGCCTGACATCTGAGCTCAGTCAATGAACGATGCCGAGGAATCTCCGGCAAGTATATGAAGCCATTGCCGGTCTTGTGAAGCCAATGCTCAGCACCAATGAATACGGCTTCTGGGTCATCGACAGAATCACCAAATAGGAAATCGCTCTTTCGAAGAGGCTGAGTAGAGCTGGCGTCCTTCACAAAAGGCGCATCTGTGATTAGCTGGCGAATAGCTCGATGACCACCTTCCCTCACCACTTGGGCAACCTCAGTCGACGTGTCCGAAGCAAACTGAGGGGTAGCTGGAATAGGGGAAGGATCGTTGGAGTTCGAATAATGCTCGCCACGCCGTCCATATATTGCGTGGGACGGGAATGATCCAGAAGGGTACCCCACTGCAAAATAGACAGTTAAACACTGGTTAGTCTCGATTATAAAAGGAAATTGAACTCATCTTACAAATAGCTAAGATAGAGTCATTGCCTTATAAAGGGTGAGACGATTTGGCCACATTGTGCAATCACAAAACAGGGTATGTCGACAACATATCCCTGCCTTATAAAACGCAATGTAGTGTCAAATCGCCCCCTTTAATTTTGAGATATGGTTTTGACCAAGCAAAACATATCTTTGAAGCGTCGATCCTCACCAAGGAGAATCAAGGCTCTTCCCGATTGCCTCGCCAAGGAGAACAACGTGGGGTTTAAAAAAGGGTCAATTTACAAATTTATAAGAAAAAAGGGTTTATTTGCAAAAAGTAGCTCACCAGCATAAGAGGGAGGCGCGCCATCAACCGACATGGCAGGGGAACGACCTCTCGAGGCGCGAGACATGACGGCCTGCAAAATAACTCAAAGGGTTAGATTCAAAAAATAATTTCAGCCCTAATTTTTGCATAAAAACCCCTCAAAATTGCATTTTTACCCCCCTGAAAGATTAGCTCGAGGCATCAAATCACACCCTCAACCCTCACATATAACCCCACAAATGCATGAATTAAATTGAGCATGAAAAAGATCCAAATTGTGGAAGATTTACCTGAAGAAAGGCTCGAGATCCAACGAAGATGAGACCTTTTAGGAAACTTTCACCACGTGCTCGAGGGGTCTGAGAGGAATTCTAAAAAATGATTTTTTGAAGGATCTCTCAGTCAAAGATCAAAAGGAAACCCAGATCTCGGATAAATATCAAAGTTTCGAGGAGAAAAGACGCTCGAGGGAAGAGAAAACTCAAAAAGGAGGAAGAGGGGGGGGCCGGCCCTAGAAGAGAGGAGGAAGAGAAGAAAAAAGAAGCCAAAAAACCCTCTTTTATAGCCTTAAACCAGATCTGGCTGAACCAGACCAGACCAGACTGAACCAGACCAAGCCAAATTGGACCAGACTGAGCCAGAATGAGCCAAATTGAGCCAGAATGAGCCCAATTGAACCAGATTGAACCTGGCTGGACTAGACCAGACCAGAGTGAGCCAGAATAGGCCAGATTGAACCAGATTGAGTTAGATTGGACCAGTTTGGGTCAATTTCGAACCAGTTTGAACCAAATTCGAACCAGAATTCAAATTGGAGCTAAATTAAGCATCGAAACGAATTCAGATCAATCAATGGTTCGATCCCTCACCTAGTTAACCCCTCTCCCACATATTGGGAAGGGTCAGAAAGATTTTGAGCCCAAATACTGCCTTTTTTGAGACATCTTTGGACCGGTTCTGATCATTTGAGCACGGAAATACTCCAATAAGGTATACGAGTATAAACTATTTCCTATTGTTGTTGAGAAGTTCCTGGAGAATATTTTTCTAAAAATATTCTTAAGGATAACTCAATAACACGACGTCGGACAACGTGTCACAAGTGAGGATTCAACACCGACAATCGAGCGTTAGTTGCACGTCGAACCAACCAACACGAGTTAAAGATTGAAAAAATCAGGAATCGACTTCAAAGTTCAAATTCCAACAACGGTCAGACAATAAATGCAGCACCGGAACCCCTACAGGCATTCTACAAAGCACTGAATGGCCCGAAGGATTGAAGGAATACAGAACAAAAGTCATTTCCAGGTCCCGTTACACCGACAAAGGGTAGGGGCAATCATATCCAAAGCATTCCAGACTCTTCTATAAAAGAACGAGGCTGAAAAGCTTTGGAGGGGGTATCTGTAGGCGTATAAAACTGCTTATAGGTCCCTTGACACAGCTCGGCGCGATGATTCGACAAATCGACGAACGTTCAAGCAACGAAACGAACTAAAGAGGCTACAAAGCTAACGAACTGCATGTGAACAACGTTAGTGGTTCGGGGAGTCGACGGGTCTTCCAACAAAGTGGATTTGAACTCAAACACCGACTGAGTTTACTGCCAAATCCGGAATCAAGTCAACAAATCAACAAAACAACCGAACAACGGACAAAACAACCGGAAACAACGGAAAACGACAAAACCAGCGCACCTGGGGGAACTCGGCCCGAACCGAACCACCCTAAGGTGGCTCGGCCCAAGCCGAGCCACCCTAGGGTGGCTCGGGGGCCGAGCAGCCACCTCAGGGTGGCTCGGCATGAGCCGAGCCACCCTCAGGTGGCCCGACTCCCCCCCCT
>NC_033803.1:55876672-55888166 GCF_001876935.1 Asparagus officinalis | reverse complement strand
TAATTCTGGAAGATAAAAGGAAAGAGTAAGAAACTGACCTCGTTCAGAATAGTCCTCGTGATCTTCAAGATCTCCGCCTGAAGCTTCATCAGCAGAATGAAAGATCTTCTTTCCCTCTTCATCAATCCGACGAGTCTTGTTCCGTATCCTTTGTGACCGAGCGTTTTCCCAAATCCTACGAGAATCAACCTGAGAAGCTTCCTCGGCCACTAGCTCTTCAATCGGCTTCACGGGGACAGTTTTATTAGCTGCTAACAACCACTTGCAGCTTAAGAAGGTGAGGTTCAACTGCCGCTCAGTACTCGGGAGACTGAACTTAGCACCAGTACAGCCCGTCACGGTCCACAACCATGCACGAAGACCGTCCACCAAACCGCCGTGGGTCCGAAGCTGCTGACGTGGATTCCCGACATAAAGCTGATCATAGCCAAACTGGTGAGCGAATCGGCATGGTAGGTATGGCTCTATGAAACACTGATTCCTCACCCGGAAAGTCAGATAACCCGGCCTGATGTTCACCAGCCAGTTAAAGCAGCCGACGTCTAAATGAGTTCGATACCCCCCTCGGCTTTTCCTCATCAATCAGACACTCGCCGTATCGGCCGGAGAACTGTGGAAAGCAAGTGGAAAACGCCCAACACTTGTGGACCTGTAGCTGCTGTCTGACGTCAGGGAATCCTCGCCCCTCCCACTTGCCATTCTCAAACAACTGTAGTAGGGAAGCGGAGGGGTCTATGGCATACGGTACTGGCATCATATCAGAACGATGAAGGACGAACCAAGCCATCAAATAAGTGTACGGAAGCTCCACCTTAATAGTAGGAATCTGAGCCGGTGATTCACTTTCCTTCCGTGTGAAAGCACTAGAAATCTGTCGAAGCCCTCGATGAATGTTAGCCACCATCACCGGAAGAAGCGAAAGTTCCTTTTTGTAGGCAAGCTGAACTGCTGGGTAGAGCACCTCCAATGGCAAGATATCACTAGACTGATACGGGACCACGTATTTCTTTAACCAGATAGCGAGGTAACCGGCGAGAAGGGTCATCGGTCGAATCGGCGCGGTCGCATGCCACAAGAATGATTTGAACTTGGTCCCTGTAGGAAAACCACTCTCAGGACTGCTAGTGGTATAGGAATGAGCATCAACCTTCTTCAGTAGACTATTAACCCCTGAAGGAGTGAGTGGTGCCAGCTCACAAATAGCCTTGCCAGAATTGCTCTCTAGATTCCTGAACAAATAAGACGCAAACTGTTTCTGGCTCACATGGGATTTATCCCTCTTCGCTAAGGGTTCAGACTGCGCCAAAGCGATATGATAGTGACATGTGAGGTCCCATAAAGTCTCGTAGCGGTCGGGCATGCGATCCTTCAGCTGACTCAATTCTTGGTTGGAGGGAAAATATTCCTGATATAGCATTTTTCCCATGGGCAAACCAGAAATCCTGTGCATCTCATGGAGGGCCAAGCCCAACTCCCCTTCAACCACAAAACCTGTGGCGTGTCGCAGGCATCTCCTGTCCTAAAGCAGCGAGGCGATTCTTCAAAGTAGAAGCAGAGGCAAGAAGCTCGTTACGCGGCGGTGCATCCAACCCCAATACTCCAGGATGCAATCCAGTGATGTGACTCCTGCTCGAACCAGGAGCTGCCTGATGAGTGATGTATCCGCAATGAACGCTCTCATGCTCCTCCGTCAAGCGCCACGACATCTCCCGTGTCACAGCCTGACGCCTGAGCTTAGTCAACGAACGATGCCGAGGAATCTTCGGCAAATATATGAAAAGTGATGTGACTCCTGCTCGAACCAGGAGCTGCCTGATGAGTGATGTATCCGCAGTGAATGCTCTCATGCTCCTCCGTCAAGCGCCACGACATCTCCCGTGTCACAGCCTGACGCCTGAGCTTAGTCAACGAACGATGCCGAGGAATCTTCGGCAAATATATGAAACCACTGCCAGTCTTATGAAGCCACTGCTCAGCATCAATAAACACGGTATCCGGATCTCTGGCAGAATCGCCAAATAAAAAGTCGGTCTTCTTGAGAGGCTAAATCGAACTGGCATCCTTCACGAGGAGCGCATCTGTAATCAACTGGCGAAGAGCTCGATATCCACCTTCCTTCACCACTTGGGCAACCTCTGTCGACGTGCCCGAAGCAAACCGAGGAGTGACTGGGATGGGGGAAAAATCATCGGAAGTCGAATAATACTCGCCACGACGCCCGTACACTGCGTGAGATGAGAACGCCCCAGAAGGATATTCCACTGGAAGCAAAAATTTAAACAGTTGTTAGTCTCAATCATAAAAGGAAGTTGAACTCATCCTACGAATGGGTAAGATAGAGTCACTGCCTTATAAAGGGTGAGACGATTTGGCCACATTATGCACTTATAAGATAGGGTATATCGACTATATATCCCTGCCTTATAAGGCACAATGCAGCGTCAAAACGCCCCCTTTATTGATTTTGAGATATGGTTTTGACCAAGCAAAACATATCTTTAAAGCGTCGATCCTCGCCAAGGAGAATCAAGGCTCTTCCCGATTGCCTCACCAAGGAGAACAAAATGGGGTGAAAATGACCAATTTGCAAATTTCTAAGAAAAAAAGGACTAATTTGTAAATTTCAAAAAATAGCTCACCAGCATAAGAGGGAGGCACGCCATCAGCCGACGCGGTAGAGGATTGACCCCTCGCAATACGAGACATGGAGACCTGCAAAAAAAAAATTAAAGAATCAGATCTAGAAAAAGTTCCTCTTTTTTGCAATTCTTCCCCCTGAAAGGTGAGCTCGATGCGCCAAATCTTAATCCTAACCCTCGCATGCGACCCCAAAAATTCATAAATTGAATTAAGCATAAAATATGCTAAAATGGTTGAGGATTTACCTGAGGAAAAGCTCGTGGATCCAATAAAAATCAGATCTTGAAAGAGACTTAGACCACGCGCTCGAGGGGCCTGAGAGAAATTCTAAATATGGAAGTTTTGAGGGATTTCTCAGTCAAAGATCCAAAGAAAGACGAGATCTAATGCAACTATGGAAGTTTTGAGGGATTTCTCAGTCAAAGATCCAAAGGAAGACTAGATCTAATGCAACTATGAAGTTTTGAGGGAGAACGGATGCTCGAGGGAAGAGAAAAGTGAAAAAAAGGGATTAAGGGGGGGGGCGGCCCTAATGAGGAGAAAAAAGAGCTCTTTTATAATGTTGAACCAAGCCTAGTTGAACCGGACCAGACCAAGTTGAACCGGACCAGACCTGGTTTGAACCAGAATTCAAATTGAAGCTGAATCGAGCATCGAAACAACTTCAAATCGACCGAGGGTTCAGTCCTTGGTTTATTCTTGCCTCTCCCACATGTTCGGAAAGATCAGAAGATTTTTTTTGAGCCTAATTACTGCCTTTTTTGGCTCATTATCAAGCCGGTTCAGTTCATTTGGGCACAGAAAATACTCCAATAAGGTATATGAGTATAAACTATTCCCTATTTTTGGTTGAGAAGTTCCTGGAGAATATTTTTTCTAAATATTCTTAAGGATAACTCAGCAACACTACGCCGGACAACGCATCGAAAATAAAGACTCAACGCCAACAATCGATGGTCAGCTAAAGATTAGAAAACCAGGAATCGACTTCAAGTTTAAAATTCCGACAACGGTCAGACAATAAATGCAGCACCGGAACTCTTACAGACATTGACAAAGCACCGAATAGCCTGGAGGATTGAAGGAATCAATAACAGAAGCCATTCCAAGGTCCCGTTACACCGACTGAAGGTTGGGACAATCATATCCAAAGTATTCCAGACTCTTCTATAAAAGAACGAGGCTGAAATACTTTGGAGGGGGTATCTGTAGGCGTATAAAATTGCTTATAGGTCCCTTAGCATAGCTCGGCACAAACCGATGAGCCAACGAGGCGACGAGGTTAACGAATTGCACGTGAGCAACAGAATGCATCCATTCGCGTGCGGAATCAAGCCAACGGTTCGGGGAGTCAACGAGTCATCCAAACAAGAGCGGACTCGGATGAATCACGACCGAATCAAGATCGGTTTCGGACTCGAACTCAGAAGTGGATTTACTGCCAAATCAGGAATCAGATTTACTGCCAAATCAGGTCAACAAATCCAGTCTAGACAAATCAACCGCACAACCGATTCACGGACAAAACGGGAACAAACGACAAAACGACGGAACCCAAACACCCTGAGGGGCTCGGCCGAAACCGAGCCACCCCAGGGTGGCTCGGCATGAGCCGAGCCACCCAGGCCCTGAGGTGGCTCGGTGGCCGAGCCACCTCAGCCCAGATCTGTGCCTAGGCACAGATCTGGGTGCCTATAAATAGGCCAAGGGTTGTTCATTTGAAAAGGTTGGAAAATTTGGAGAGGCGAAGCCCTGCTGGATTCAAGACTCAGAACTTAAAAAGATCCAAGCTTTGGAACTTTGAGAGCCGAAACTCTGCCGAATTAAAGATCGAGCTCAGAGTTTTGAAGACTTGAAGACTTGAAGATTCAGATCTGGTTCTCGGCGAGCGTCCACGTCACAAAAGGCAGGAGTTCGAGAGAGGTAAAGATCAGATCTGAGATCTACACGAAATCACACTCAGGATCAAAGCTTGGCCTTTGATCCCGAGATTTGGACGATTATTTCCTTGGTGAACTAATCTTTCCCGGCTATTATTTCCTTGGTGAAATAATACCCGTCGAATCGTGTAGATCCGACCGGATCTAGATCGCGCGGTGGTCCACGGATTAACCCCGGCGTCGGCAAAGAACCCACACAAGCGAGCGATCGCAAAACAGGAGCTCGCGATTTGTTCTAAAGGAGAAAGTTGTAATTTTTTTATTTTCTTTGATTTCGTTGTAACCGGATCTAAAAAAGACCGGATCTTTTGTAACCAAAAAATCAATTACTTGAGATAACAATGAATTCAATGAAGGCAATTTTCACCGCGAACAATCAGCGATAGTCTTCCCTCAAATGAGAAGGAGGAATTAATTGCTCTCATCAGGGAATATATTGACGTCTTCGCATGGAACTATGAAGACATGCCAGGGCTCGACCCCAATGAGGCAATGCACCGCCTCGATATCAAGTCGGATGCCAAACCTGTCAAACAACAGCAAAGACGGTTTCATCCGCAGATTATGGAAGCCATTGAGGCGGAGGTTAAGAAATTGATCGAATCAGGATTTATCCGAGAGGAGCAACATCCAGACTGGCTAGCCAGTCATCAATTGAAGATGAACCCTACTAAATCCTTCCTTGGAATGTCTAGCGGAAAATTCCTTGGATTCGTCGTCACCACTAAAGGTATACATATCGATCCTGATAAGGTGAAGGCGATACACGAACTGCAACTCCCTAGAAATCTAAGAGAGCTCAGAGGATTGCAAGGGCGTTTAGCTTACATCTGGCGGTTCATCTCGAATCTTTCTGGGAAATTCCAACCATTCTCTAAGCTAAACAAGAAAGGTGTGTCATTTATTTGGGACGACGCCTGCCAAAAAGCATTCGAAGATATCAAAACATATCTGACGAATCCTCCTGTTCTCGTTGCACCGAAATCAGGTAAACCGTTCTTGATTTACCTCAAGGCGATGAACCACTCAATAAGTGCTTTACTAGCACAAGACGATGATAACGGTCACGAACAGGCAATCTATTACCTAAGTCGGACCTTGGTAGGCGCCGAGTCTCGATATCCGATGATTGAGAAAGAATGTCTCGCATTGGTATTCGTAATGCAAAAGATGCGGCATTACTTGGTTGGATAGACGATTTACATCATTTCTAACGTTATTCCAGTACGGGTATTTATGACGCAACCGGCCTCTATGAATTGGCGGTTAGCGAAGTGGGCCCTTCTCTTGTCCCAATATGATTTGTACTTCAAACAGCAGAAGTCGATCAAAGGACAAACGATTTGTGATCTTTTGGCGGCAAACCCGACAACGGATACGGCAGAAGTATATGATGACTTGCCGGACGAAACCCACAAGGTTAACACTACGTCACACCAACAAGTATGGCAATTATATTTTGATGGTGCTTCGAGAGCAGTTAATAGGGTAATAACCCCAGGAGGTTCTACAGTTTCCTCCGGGGTTGGCATGTGATGCCTCGGGCTTATTCACTGACTAGTCCATGTCCCAATAACGTAGCCGAGTACAACGGGCTTCTCATTGGACTCAGTTTCGCCAAGGAGCTGGGGGTCGAATATCTCGAAGCTTTTGGGGATTCTCAATTGATAGTCAACCAAGTCCGTGGAGAGTATGAAGTCAGGAACCAAGACCTGATCCCGTACCACCAGGAGGCCATCAAAATGTCAGATTCTTTTGAAGAATTCTTTATTGAATACATCCCTCGTCTCCAGAACGCTTATGCGAATGCACTGGCAGCACTAGCGGTATCACTTGCGCAGCCTCCCGAAACTGAACTATTAGTCACAGTAAGGACGCATCAACTCTGCATACTCATATACAATATGGATGATGAAGAGGAAGATGATAGAAACATAAGCGCCAAGGCGGTGAATTCAACTCAAATTGGGTCTGAGTCCCGAGATTGGTGTTTTCCTATCATTGACTACGTCCAATAACCGAGACCCATACATTATACCGTCGAGGGTACGATGGTTTGTTACTCCGATGCCTTTCGAACAAAGAAGCAGAAGAAGTTCTTAAGGAAGCACACGAAGGATAATGTGGTGCGCATCAGCCCGGTTCCCAACTGTATGATCGCATCAGGAGAATGGGATATTTTTGGCCAACAATGGTTCGTGACGCAATCGAATACGCCCGAGAGTGTCATGCTTGTCAAGTACATGCAAATTATATGCACCAACCACCGGAGCATTTACACACGTCAACCACATCTTGGCCGTTCGAGACATAGGGTATGGACATTGTCGGTCCTCTTTTTCCCCCTTCAGTCAAAGGTGAGCGATTCATTCTCGCAATCACAGATTACTTTTCAAAGTGGACTGAAGCGATTCCGCTTAGAGAAGTGAAGACGAACAACGTCATCAATTTTATCAAACATCATGTCATATACCGACACGGCGTGCCAAGACGGATCATTCATGATAACGGTCCACAGTTCATAAGCAACACTTTCGTCAGGTTTTGTGACAAATCCAAAATTCAAGATATTTCGTCAACAGCTTATTATCCCGCCTCGAATGGATTAGCTGAGGCTTTTAACAAGACGATCATTAAGATCCTGTCAAAGCTCGTGAAGACTAATAAACGAGATTGGGATGATAAACTCGGTGAAGCACTCTGGGCTTATCGTACCACCATACGCACACCTACAGGAGCTACCCCATATTCGTTGGTATACGGATGTGAAGCTGTGCTACCATTGGAAATCCAAATCCCATCCCTTCGGATCGCTCTCACAACTGAGATGACGACAGAAGAACAACATCAGAAACGTCTCGAAGAACTCGAAATGTTGGATGAAAAGCGCTTGGAAGCTCAACAACACATTGAGTTTTATCAAGCCAGAATATCTAGGGCTTTTAACAAAAGAGTCCGACAGAGAAGCTTCAAGGAAGGAGATCTGGTCCTCGCTGCTCGCCGGCTGATAATCCTCAATTCCAAGAAGAAAGGTAAATTTGAACCCAAATGGAAAGGACCGTTTGTGATAGACACAGTCTACTCAAACGGTGCATATCGCCTGATTACTCAAGAGGGCGCCAGGCAATTAATGCCAATAAATGGGAAGTTCCTGAAAAAGTACTATCCCTAGTACATTCAGGATAACCCATTTACCGGGAAGTTCCTTGAAGAATATTACACTTAATATTCTAGAGGATAACCCAAAATCATTTTCACCACCAAAATCCCTCACTGATCAATTTCAGTTGACAGTGAGACCACCAAAAGTGTCTTTCTGGCCCAAACCACCAGCAAATTCCCCTCTTGACTCTTTCCATGAACAGGAGGTCCACTTTCAGTTCAGAGTCCCCTTTCAATAAACGAAAGAACTCCCTTCTTTTTTCTCTTTGGTTAAGCCTTTTCATGGTTATAACCGAAGTTAAAATTTCACTTCGATAAACGAGGAACTCATCTTCAGATTAGATAACCAATCCTATAAAAGGTAACTTTATCTAGATCTTCCAGATTCTCGGAGTGGAGATCCCACTTCTAGTTTCTTTTGCGCTAGTAATAGAATATAAAATTCTTCCTTTCTAGAATCAAGGAATAGAATATAAAATTCTTCCTTCCTTGTATTCGGGTTCGCCTTCACCCTAAAAGAAGACCGGGAAATAGAATATAAAATTCTTCCTTTCCCGCACCAACCTTTTCTAAGAATCTATCAATCTAGGATTCATCCTAGGAAGTTTATCCCGAATCCTAAGCAGGGATAAGTCTGCGCCTAACACGCGCTGCCGGTTTAGTCTTTTTCCGCACAAAAAGACACCAGAGTCTGATTCTGGGGTATTTTATCCTGAAACCTAAGCAAGGATAAGTCTGCGCTTAACCCGCGCTGCCGGTTAGTTCTTAACCGTTAAAAAGAACACCCGTCCACATATTCAACATTGTGGCAGGTCGTTATTAATAACACCAAAATCCATGCCTTACACGCATGGGGAATTTCATCCTGAATTCTAAGAAAGGATATGTCGACGCCTAACACGCGTCGCCGGGTTAGTCTTTTACCGACCAAGAAGACACCAGAACCTGATTCTGGGGACTTTTATCCCGAAGCCTAAGTAGGGATAAGTCAGCGTCTAATACACGTTGCCGAGTAGCCTATTCCCGTAACAATGGCGAAGTCTATGTATTCGACATCATAGCACGAAGTCTAAGAGAATTCATTCTCTTAGCACAACGTTACATGCGAACGGAGTTAGACAATCCGCATGCTAGCCCGACTCAAACGGTAGTCGGTAAAGGCTAATCAAACCCGTTGAAGGCTGGGGGTTAGCCAAAAATCCTAAAGTCAACACCTAACACGTGTCGCCGGGTAGCCTATTCCCGTAACAATGGCGAAGTCTATGTATTCGACATCATAGCACGAAGTCTAAGGGAGTTCATTCCCTTAGCACAACGTTACATGCGGAACGGATTCCGACAATCCGCATGCTAGCCCGACTCAAACGGTAGTCGGTAAAGGCTAATCAAACCCGTTGAAGGCTGGGGGTTAGCCAAAAATCCTAAAGTCAACACCTAACACGTGTCGAGAATGATAAATCATGATAAAGATAAAGATAAAACCATTTCCACTAAGAGGATCAAAAGTCAAAATATTCAGTAAATGAAATCATACATCAAGCCTATGGCTAAAAATCTGCTGACTAAACTTAGACAGCTTCTCATCATAAGCTTGTCTAAGCTTATCCTACAATTCAGCTCTGATGGACTCTTCAGTGGTGGCTAAAGTCTTCACAGCAATCTCCTCCGTCTCGACCAGCTTCTGCTTCAAGGATTTCAACTCCTCAGATAAGGCAGTGTGAGCTTGCTGATCCTGTACCTTCGTCATCTGAAGGATACTCAAAGTCTCCTCTTCTTCACGAAGTCCTCTTCGGAACTGTTCTATCTTGGTCTCGCAAGAGGCAATAGAAAAGTCAAGATCGTCGAGTGAAGATGATCTAATAGCATCAACTCGGTCTACCCGATCTCGCTGCACCTGAATCTCCAGCTCAGCCAAAACTCGAGTATCGCGCTATGTCTATAAGCGAGTATCCAAATTGGCATCAATGAATGAAGAGGAACCTGCATCCCGGAGCTCACGTAACATCTGAAGCTCGTGCTCCAGGCAATCAAGGTCATCAATTATAGCCTTCGCCAGATCCGGATATCCTGCATCCCTTATTGAATTTATTCTGGGATCAAGGAAAGGCTTAAATTGGTGAAGGAAAAGTCCGCCGTGGAAGAGTTTGCCAATCATAGTATTCACGAAGGAGAAGAAGGAATAGACTTCTATACAGATGACGATCTTCTCAGGATCGTTGTCTGATAACAACTCCTTCACGAGGACATGAAGCCGAGAAGAAATCCCTACACAAAAAGGGGGAAATCCGTCAAAAGCCTTAATGAGGAAATAAATGACATTTCTCAGTTGCTTAATTTATACCTCCTTCCCCTTGAGTCACTGGGGGTAGTGGGGGTGTAACCGCTGTTGATGTATCAGCTGATGTAGTTGGTCTCACAGCCGGCTTAACAGGATCAGTCTCGACAAAAGCTTCTGTCAAACACAAAACGGAATTCTCAGATTCATCACATTATAACTGCATTAGTCAAAAAATGGCTAGTCCTATAATTAACCTGAGAAGAGGCACGTACCTTCAAAAGGACCATCCTCGGGATTCTTAGGGAGTGTAGACTCAGGAAACATATCTTCAGGCAATTGGTCATCAATCTGAGGAGAGTCATACATGAAGTGGAGCATAGGAGTGTCCACAAGCAAACCTTCCTCGTCGAAATCATCAGTCGAAAAATCTGACACAAGAAAATATAAATACGAAAGAAGAATAAAGAGACTACGACCAGTGGAAATGAGTTACCTCTTACGGATGTGTTAGCCTCTCTACTCCCAAGGTCCACGTTTGCCCCCTGTAATTTAACTAAAAAAGCAAGAAGCATAGAGACAATTAAGGGAGGCACGAATTCTGAATCGTTCAACTCCTTTGTTTGCCATCTAAAGGGTATATTGTCAATGGTAGATGTACCTGGATTCGCTGAATCGGGTCCTACATTGATAGTCTCCCTAACGTCGGCAGCTTCTGCAGGCTTTTCTACCTGGTGTGGTAAGTCAGGCTTCCCAGAAAATACAAAATCATGAGGAGCAGGATCGGGACTCATCTCGATTTCCCCACGCTCTCCTATATAGAGATGGAAAAGCATGAGTCTGAAGTTCTGAATGATCAAGAGGATGGTCTATAGGGTAGATATTACCTCCATCGCTAGCAAGATCATCACCAGCCAAATCCATCTCAGATGCTTGCGGATCTGCACGCGGCTTATGGGCTAGTCTCTTTCGCCTAGCAGCTGGGACAACAATCGAAGGTCTCGCCTGAGTAAAAGGACGGAATTCTTCCTCCCTGTCAGCCACTGTCCCTGAAACATCAAACAGTTGTCAAGATTAATAACTCTGGAAGACAGAGGGAAAAGATAGGTGATTAACCTCGCTCGAAATATTCATCGTAATCTTCAGGATCTCCGCCTGAGGCCTCGTCAGCAGAATTGAAGGTCTTTTTTCCTTCTTCGTCAATTCGACGAGTCTTGCTCCGCGTCCTCTGTGACCGAGCATCTTCCCGAATCACACGAGAATCAGCCTGAGAAGCCTCCTCAGCCACCAACTCTGCAATCGGCTTCACGGGGACGGTTTTGTTAGCTGCTAACAACCACCTGCAGCTTAAGAAGGTGAGATTCAACTGCCGCTCAGCACTCGGGAGACTGAACTTAGCACCAGTACAGCCCGTCACGGTCCACAGCCATGCCCGGAGACCGTCCACCAAACCGCCATGAGTCCGAAGCTGCTGACG
>NC_033803.1:55874418-55876275 GCF_001876935.1 Asparagus officinalis | reverse complement strand
TCACTGGACTGATACGGGACCACACATTTCTTTAACCAGATAGCGAGGTAACCGGCGAGAAGGGTCATCGGCTGAATCGATGTGGTCGCATGCCATAAGAATGATTTAAACTTGGTCTCTGCAGGAAAGCCACTCTCGGGACTGCTAATGGTATAGGAGTGAGCGTCAATCTTCTTCAGCAGACCATTAACCTCTGAAGGAGTAAGCGTTGCCAGCTCACAAATAGCCTCGCCAGAATTGCTCTCTAGATTTCTGAACAAATAACACGCAAACTGCTTCAGGCTCACATGTGACTTAGTCCTCTTCGCTAAAGGCTCAGACTACGCCAAAGCAATATGGTAGTGACATGTGAGATCCCATAAAGTCTCATAGCGGTCGGGCATGCGGTCCTTCAGCTGATTCAATTCATGGTTGGAGGGAAAGTACTCCTGATATAGCATCTGACCCATGGGAAAACCAGAAATCTTGTGCATCTCATGGAGAGCCAAGCCTAACTCTCTGTGCCTAGTTAGAAAAGTGTTCGAATCCGGGTTATAGAGCTCGTACAAAGCTAAGAAATGTTTAGCACTGACGGGTAAACCATACATGGTGGAACAAACAGCTGCATATAGACCACAAGCGTGCAACTCCTCGCTCCATCGGCTTAAGACGTACTTCGTCATACGAGCCCAGCAAAGCTTGTCTAAAGAATGGACCAAGCCATAGAATCTATGGCGCGTCGCAGGCATCTCCCGTCCTAAGTCGGCGAGGCGATTCTTCAAAGTAGAAGCAGAAGCAAGAAATTCGTTACGCGGCGGTGTATCCAGCCCCAATACTCCAGGACACAATCCAATGATATGACTCCTGCTCGAACCAGGAGCTGCCTGATGAGTAATATAGCCACAGTGAACGCTCTCATGCTCCTCCGTCAAGCGCCACGACATCTCCCGTGTCACGGCCTGACGCCTGAGCTCAGTAAATGAGCGGTTTCGAGGAATCTTAGGCAAATATAGAAAACCACCGTCATCTTTATGAAGCCACTACTCGACATCAATAAACACTGCATTAGGATCTCTAACAGAGTCACCGAATAAAAAGTCAGTCTTCTTGAGAGGCTGAACAGAGCTGGTATCCTTCACGAAAGGCGCATCAGTAATCAGCTGTCGAAGAGCTCGATGTCCACCTTCCTTCACCACTTGGGCAACCTATGTCAACGTGCCCGAAGCAAACTGAGGAGTAAGTGGAATAGGTGAAAAATCATCGGAGGTTGAATAATACTCGTCACGACACCCGTACACTGCATGAGATGAGAACGCTCCAGAGGGATATCCCACTGGAAACAAGCAATTAAGCGTTTGTTAGTCTCAGTTATAAAAGGAAGTTGAACTCATCTTACGAATGGGTAAGATAGAGTCACTGCTTTATAAAGGGTGAGACGAATTGGCCACATTGTGCATTCATAAGATAGGGTATATCAACAATATATCCCTGCTTTATAACGCACAATGCAGATTCAAAGCGCCCCTTTATTTACTTTGAGATATGATTTTGACCAAGCAAAACCTATCTTTTAAAGCGTCAATCCTCACCAAGGAGAATCAAGGCTCTTCCCAATTGTCTCACCAAGGAGAACAAAACGGGGAAAAAGGATTAATCTATAAATTTCGAAATACGCCAAAAAAAGAGCTCACCAGTGTATGAGGGAAGCACGCCATCAGCCGACGCAGTAGGGGATTGACCTCTTGGGATATGCGAGATGGTGATCTGCAAAGTAAATCAGGGGATCAGATAAAAAAAAATTCAGTTAGAGTGACAAACTCTAACCCTAAAATTTTAGCCCCTCTTTATTGCAATTAAACCCCTCAGATCTCCAAATTC
>NC_033803.1:55846388-55873418 GCF_001876935.1 Asparagus officinalis | reverse complement strand
TGTAATAAGCCTTCTTATAAATACAAACGAAACTCCCTCTTTCGGGAAATCAAATATTCACCCTACAGACCCAGAGAAGATTGTCATCTGTATAGAGATCCGTTCATTCTTCTCCTTTGTGAATGCTATGATTGGCAAACTCTTCCACGGCGGACTTTCCCTTCACCAGTTTAAGCCATTCCTTGATCTTAAGATAAATTCAATAAAGGATGCAGGGTACCCAGATCTGGCGAAGGCTATTGTTGATGATCTTGACTGCCTAGAGTGTGAGCTTCAGACGTTTCGTGAGCTCCGGGATGCAGGGGCCTCTTCATTCATCGCTGCCGAGTTGGATACTCACTTACAGACATGGCGCGATACTAGGTTTCTTGCTGAGTTCGACATTCAGGTGCAGCGGGACCGGGTAGATCGAGTTGAGGCTAACCTTGCTATTAGGTCATCCTCACTCAACGAGCTTGATTCTTCCATTGCTTCTTGTGAGACCCAGATAGACCAGCTCCGAAGAGAACTCCGTGAGAAAGAGGAGACTTTGAGTATTCATCAGATGACGAAGATACAGGATCAGCAGGCGCACACCGCTTTATCTGAGGAGCTGAAATCTTTGAAGCAAGGAGGTTGCTGCGAACACTTTAGCCACCACCGAGGAGTCCATCCGAGTTGAGCTGAGGCAAGCTTATGATGAGAAGCTGTCTAAGCTTAATCAGCAGATTTTTGGCCATGTTCTTGATGTATGATTTCATTTGCTGAATGTCTTGACTTTTGGTCCTTTTAGTGGAACTGGTTTTTATCTTTATTATGATTTCTCATTCCGTTTGAAATGATTGACTATAATACTTTTAGGATTTTTGGCAAACCCTCAGCCCTCAACGGATTTGATTAGCCTTTACCGACTACCGTTTGAGTCGGGCTAGCATGCGAATTGTCTAAATCCGTTCCGCATGTAACGTTGTGCTAAAGGAACGAACTCCCTTAGACTTGATGCTACGACTTTGAATACGTAGACTTCACCATTGTTACGGGAATAAGCTACCCGGCAACACGTGTTAGGTGTTGACTTTATCCCTACTTAGGTTTCGGGATAAAATACCCCAGAATCAGACTCTGGTGTCTTTTTCCACGGAGAAAGACTAAACCGGCGACGCGTGTTAGGCGTCAGCATATCCTTTCTTAGGATTCAGGATGAAATTCCCCATGCGTGTAAGGCATGGATTTTGGTGTTATTAATAATAACCTGCCACAATATTGAATATGTGAACGGGTGTTCTTTTTGACGGTTAAGAACTAAACGGCAGCGCGTGTTAGGCGCAGACTTATCCCTGCTTAGGATTCGGGATAAACTTCCTAGGATGAATCCTAGATTGATAAATTTTGGAAAAGATCAGTGCGGGAAAGGAAGAATTTTATATTCTATTTCCCGGTCTTCTTTTGGGGTGAAGGCAAACCCGGAAAACAGGAAGGAAGAATTTTATATTCTATTCCTTGATTCTGGAAAGGAAGAATTTTATATTCTATTTCCAGCGAAGAAGAAACTAGAAGTGGGGTGTCCACTCCGAGAATCTGGAAAATTTAGATAAACTTGCCTTTTATAGGATGAGTTATCTAAACTGAAAATGGGTTCTTCGTTTATCGAAGTGGAATTTTCAACTCCGGTTATAACCATGAACAAGGTTTAACCAAAGAGAAAAAGGGAAGGAGTTCTTTCGTTTATCGAAAAGGGACTCCGAACTGAAAGTGGACCTCTTGCTCATGGAGAGAATCAAGAGGGCCAGAAAAACATTTTTGGTGGACTCACTGTCAATTGAAATTGATCAGTGAGGGATTTTGGTGGTGAAAAAAGATTTTGGGTTATCCTCTAGAATATTAAGTGTAATATTCTTCAAGGAACTTCCCGGTAAATGGGTTATCTTGAACGTACTAGGGATAGTACTTTTTCAGGAACTTCCCATTTATTAGCATTAATTGCCTGGTGCCTTCTTGAGTAATCAGGCGATATGCACCGTTTGAGTAGACTGTGTCTATCACAAACGGTCCTTCCCACTTGGGTTCGAATTTACCTTTCTTCTTGGAGGTGAGAATTATTGGTCGGCGAGCAGCGAGGACCAGATCTCCTTCCTTGAAGCTTCTCTGTCGGACTCTTTTGTTAAAAGCCCTTGACATCCTGGCTTGGTAAAACTCGATGTGTTGTTGAGCCTCCAAACGCTTTTCATCCAGCCTCTCGAGCTCTTCGAGACGCTTCTGATGTTGTTCCTCCGTCGTCATCTCCGTTGCGAGGGCGATCCGAAGGGACGGAATCTGAATTTCCAGCGGTAGCACAGCTTCACATCCGTATACCAGCGAATACGGGGTAGCTCCCGTAGGCGTGCGTATGGTGGTGCGATAAGCCCAGAGTGCTTCACCGAGTTTATCGTCCCAGTCTCGTTTATTGGTCTTCACGAGCTTGGACAGGATCTTAATGATCGTCTTGTTAAACGCTTCAGCTAATCCGTTCGCAGCGGGATAGTAAGCTGTCGACGAAACATCTTCGATTTTGAACTTGTCGCAGAATCTGACGAAGGCATTGCTTATGAACTGTGGACCGTTGTCATGAATGATCCTTCTTGGCACGCCGTGTCGGTAAATGACATGATGCTTGATGAAATTGATGACGTTGTTCGTCTTCACTTCTCTAAGCGGAATCGCTTCAGCCCACTTTGAGAAATAATCTGTGATCGCGAGGATGAACCGATCACCTTTGACTGAAGGGGGAAAAATAGGACCGACTATGTCCATGCCCCAAGTCTCGAACGGCCAAGACGTGGTTGACGTGTGCAACTGCTCTGGCGGTTGATGCATATAATTCGCATGTATCTGGCAAGCGTGGCATTCTCGTGCGTATTCGATTGCGTCACGAACCATCGTTGGCCAGAAATATCCCATCCTCCTGATGCGATCATACAGTTTAGGACCGGGCTGATGCGCACCACATTCTCCTTCGTGTGCTTCCTTAAGAACTTCCTTTGCTTCTCTGTTCGAAAGGCATCGGAGTAAAAGACCGTCGTACCCTCTACGGTATAATGTATGGGTTTCAGTATTATAGAAGAATCTTGGAGCTCTTCGGCGGATTGATTCCTTTTCTTTTACATCCTCTGGCAAGATACCATATTGGACGTAGTCGATGATAGGAAAACGCCAATCTCGGGACTCAGACCCAATTTGAGTTGAATTCACCTCTTTGGCGTTCACGTTTCTATCCTCTTCTTCTTCAATCTCCGTACTGTATATGGGTACGCAGAGTTGATGCGTCCGTACTGTGACTAACAGCTCAGCTTCGGGAGGCTGTGCCAGTGATACTGCTAGTGCCGCCAGTGCGTCTGCATAAGCGTTCTGGAGACGAGGGATGTATTCAATAAAGAATTCTTCGAAAGATTCTGCCATTTTGATGGCTTCCTGGTGGTACGGGATCAGGTCTTGATTCCTGACTTCATACTCACCGCGAACTTGGTTGACTATCAATTGCGAATCTCCAAAAGCTTCGAGATATTCGACCCCCAGCTCTTTGGCGAAACTGAGTCCAATGAGAAGCGCGTTGTATTCGGCAACATTATTGGAGCACGGACTAGTCAACGAATAAGCCCGAGGCATCACGTGCTTTCCAGGGGAGATTAAGACGACTCCAACTCCAGAGGAAACTGTAGGACATCCCGGGGTTATTACTCTATTAACTGCCCTTGAGGCACCATCGAAGTATAATTGCCATACTTGTTGGTGTGATGTGGTGTTAACCTCGTGGGTTTCATCCGGCAAGTCATCATATACTTCTGCCGTATCTGTGGTCGGGTTTGCCGCCAAAAGGTCACAAATCGCCTGTCCTTTTATCGACTTCTGCTGCTTGAAGTGCAAATCGTATTGGGACAAGAGAAGGGCCCACTTCGCTAGACGCCAATTCATAGAGGCCGGTTGCGTCATAAACACCCGTACTGGATTAACGTTGGAGATAACGTAGATCGTCTGTCCCACTAGGTAATGCCGCATCTTTTGCATCGCAAATACCAATGCAAGGCATTCTTTCTCAATCATCGGATATCGAGACTCAGCGCCTACCAAGGTCCGACTGAGGTAATAAACTGCCTGTTCGTGACCGTTATCATCGTCTTGCGCTAGTAAGGCACTTATCGAGTGGTTCATCGCCTTGAGATAAATCAAGAACGGTTTACCAGATTTCGGTGCAACGAGAACAGGAGGGTTCGCCAGATATGTTTTGATATCTTCGAACGCTTTTTGGCAGGCATCATCCCAGATGAATGATACTCCTTTCTTGTTCAGCTTAGAGAACGGTTGGCACTTCCCAGAAAGATTTGAGATGAAACGCCGGATATAAGCTAAACGCCCTTGCAATCCTCTGAGTTCTCTCAGATTCCTCGGGGGCTGCAATTCATGTATCGCCTTCACCTTATCAGGATCGATATGTATACCCTTAGTGGTGACGACGAACCCAAGAAATTTTCCGCTGGACATTCCAAGAAATGATTTAGTGGGGTTCATCTTCAACTGATGACTCCTCATGAGATCGAACATTGTCTTCAAATCCTTGATGTGATCTTCCTTGTTGCGGCTTTTCACAACCAAATCATCAACGTAACATTCGACTGTTTTCCTGAGATGTTCTTGGAAAATCTTAGTCATCGCTCGCTGGTATGTGGCACCGGCATTCTTCAGGCCGAAAGGCATCACCGTATAGCAGAAAACGCCGAGGGGTGTTCTAAACGCCGTATGCTTCTCATCCTCTGGATGCATCTTGATCTGGTTATATCCCGAAAATCCATCCATGAAGGACATCCTCTCAAATCCACATGTATTGTCGATAATGACATCCGTGATCGGGAGAGGGAAATCGTCTTTCGGACATGCTTCATTCAGGTTCCTGAAGTCGATGCAAATCCTGATTTTGCCATTCTTCTTCATGACGGGAACGATGTTGGCTAACCAGTCTGGATGTTGTTCCTCTCGGATAAATCCTGATTCGATCAACTTCTTAACCTCTGCCTCAATGGCTTCCATAATCTGCGGACGAAACCGTCTTTGCTGTTGCTTGACAGGTTTGGCATCCGGCTTGATATCGAGGCGGTGCATTGCGACATTGGGGTCGAGCCCTGGCATGTCTTCATAATTCCATGCGAAGACGTCGATATATTCCCTGATGAGAGCAATCAATTCCTCCTTCTCATCTGGGGGAAGACTGTCGCTGATGAATATAGGCTTTGGGTTAGCTTCATCACCCATGTTAATCTGGACTATTTTATCTTCAGTGGGTGGTTCTCTTTGCTCGAACCTATCGCCATACTGCATATTCAGATGGTGAACCCACGGGTCTTCCCATGTTGGCATTTGATCGTCGTCTTCCATGGTGGATGGATCAGCTGTAGTCATGTTCGCCATTAGGGTTTTGAAAACTTCTCCCAGACTTGTATCGGAGTCCCACTCTGAAGCATCGGGAGAGTATCCCTTCTTGGCTTTGTTAGCAATTTGATCGATAATTTGCCAACCACATTCGTCATCTGATGAAACATAACCTAAGCCTCGCCCATATTTATAATAATCCTCAGGTTTACCTTTTGGTACATATACTGCTTTGGCTGGATTACGAGGACCTCGATCGAAGTATAAACCTTCTCCGAGTGTGAAATCGTAGCCCTGCTTTTCCATGAGCTTGCGCGCTTCTGGACTATACTTGGATAGATGTCGACCAGGTTTGTCATCATCTTCGTCTTCACTTAGGAAATGATCTGGTAACGGAGAGCTTTTTCCTTTACCGTAAATCACTTCTTTAGCACCTCTTACTTTGTTCGGGATGACCATGGTTGTTCCGAAAGAATGCTGGAGGTGTTCCTTCGTTACATAGGATGATCGGATCGGCATATACAACTCAGGATTGTCGTACAGCTCTTTTATCACATCATCAAGAGACAAGGAGTACTCTAAATCATCTTTTATTGCAATATCGGCAAGTTGCCAGTTACAACCTCCATCTGACGATTGTTCATCGTCAAGATTGATTACAAAGGGTACAATGTCATTTAAAACAAAACCGCCATTGTAATCGAATCCGGCTTCAGAATCAGCTTCTTCTCCGCTGTCTGTGCCCTGGGCCGATGGTTCAGTATCGGATTCGTTACCATAAAGGAGAGAATCGGTGAAATAATTCTCATACCCCTTGAATGGTTGCTTATCCGCGACCACCGTCCTAACCTCATTGTCAGTGTCGACATACTTCAAACACTGATGGAGAGTAGAGGGAATTATCACGTTACTATGGATCCAAGGCCGACCCAATAGTAAGTTGTACGAAGTCTCCGCATCGATCACATAACACGTGACTTCTGTCTTCAGATCTCCCATCTGGCACTTCACCCGGATCTTACCCAAGGGTCTTGACCCACTAGTGTTGAATCCATAAATAACAGTGCCTGTGGACGCCAACTTGCTTACTGGGATGCCGAGGAAATGCATCAATCGAAGCGGCATAATACTCACAGCAGAACCCGGATCCACTTGGATTCGGTTGACTTGGCTGGAGCCAATGTATCCGACGAAATATAACGGCCGATCGTGGTTCGAATTCTTCGTCTGCATATCTTCTTTGGTGAAAGTAATGCAGGGAAGGTTCTTAGTCGCTATGTTGCACTGTTGACTCAGCGGTTCTGGCTGTTCAGGTATCGGCTTGACTTGAGTCAGAAATACCTCTGCATTGGCCAAAGCTTCTTGTAGGGCCTCCCTGGTTTCTTTGGATAATCGCAGCAACTCATACAGCGTTATCCGTGCAGGAATGTTGGCTAATTGCGCCATAATGTCGAAGCTATGCGGAGTCTTCGAGCTTTCCGGTTTGTCTCTTCCAATTGGACGACTGAAACGAGACTGCTTCGGATTCTGTACCTCTTGGGGATTCTTCTCTTTTGGTTTATTCACCGGTTGTCGTAGAGCTTCTTTACCCGGTGTGGGACTTGCAATCACTCCCATCTCCGTGAGAGTTTTGGCTGGTCCCCGCTTGTTCACCCCCTGCTCACTAGGTGGCGGATAATTGTAGTGGTATTCATTTCCGCTCCGTGTCGCAAAAGCTTCTTGTTCTTCTTCAGAGAGCAGGAAAGTGGAGATTCTTTCGTCATCTTCCCCTGGGATAGCAGAGACTCCATAACAAGACTTCCCTTTTCCTTTAGACTTCCTCCCGGATGACGAACCGGCCCATTGTTCATCTCCAATCAGATCTGGATGAACCCAAAGGATTTCGCCATTTGGGGTTGTGTGCGGCACAAGTCCCTTTTGGCGCTGTCCGTGCGGATCGTCATTCACCGTCTTCATCCCGACTTTGGTGACGCGTTTTGGCTCGAACCAAGTTGTAGGCACCGACCCAAAACTGATTGACACTGCGTTGGCCCCCACATTCTTGGCTGGTTTCGGGGTTATGACTCCTACGTCGATTAACGCCTGGATCTTGTCCTTGAGGTGGTAGCATGATCTCGTAGGGTGGTGGACCGCTCTGTGGTACGCGCAGTACTTTGGATCCGTCACTTTGCTGGCCCCTTCTTGATCCACGATCGCCGGCAACTGGATCTTGTTGTTCTCCAACAGGTATTTGAAGATGCCGGGAACTTCATCATCCTTGAAGGAGTACACTTTAGGAAACCTCGGCTCCGCAGATTTCTGCTTCTGAGGCCGTTGTTGCCATTGTCCTCGAGATTGTTGGGGTGCTTGTTGCTGTGGCTGCTGTTGCTGTGGTTGCAATTGAAAGGTTTGATTAGCATCAACTGCATTAGCTTGTGCCTTACCTTTCCCCCGTGGGACGAAGTTTTGCTTTGGAACACTCGTCGCCGGTTGGCCTCTTTCCGCCTTCTTCCTCTTGAGGAATCGCTCAGCTTGCTCTCCCCGGACTTTCAAGTCCTTCCATGTATTGGATGGTGCTGTCCCCATTGCTTCTAGCACGTCCAACGCGAGGTTGTTGTGGCAGGTCTGGAGGATGAATTCCTCGGTGATCGGGTCCCGGCAATTCATCGCCTTGTTCCGGAATCTTTTGACGAAGGTATCGACTAACTCTCCGTCCTTCTGCTTCTCATCGAGCAACGATCCGATAGATATCTCGGTGTCGTCGTCGAAGAAGTTGGCCAGGAACTTGGTCTCCATGTCATCCCAGCTGTTTACGCTGCCTGGCTTGAGGCGGCGATACCAATCGAAGGCGGCTCCGCGAAGAGTGCCGACGAATGACCGCACCATCAGAGGCTCATTACCAGAGATCACCCCCAAATGCGATTTGAAGTAAATCAAATGCTGGGTAGGTGAACCCATCCCATTAAACGGCGTGAAGTTAATTAGATTAAACTTCGCCGGATATGGGATCGATTCCCATTCTCTTGGGTATGGGCAAGGAATGCCTGTTTTCTTCGTCTCTTGAGCGGAAATTAGTGTGTTGATTTTGCTCTCGAGGTTCTTGATCTTCAGGTTTTCGCCGGTTTCTTCGCCAGCATTCTCATTACCACCCCCTGCGTTGACGGGAGGATCATTGGTGTTACGAGCATTTGTATCCTCATCTTCCACATTAATCGGGTTACGATGATTCTGCCTGGGGGTTGGTTACTTGGAATCCATTGGATTAAGAGTAACGAACATTTCACATCGTCAAGTTAACATTATACTTCGAACGATCATCACCTCCACAGGGTATGAATGCAGCCTGCATCACTCCTAATTTGTCATGTTAACATCAAACCTCTGACAATCCACTTATCAATCCTCGTCAATAGGATGATAAGTCCACAAAGTTGCTCCAATCGCAACATCCTCATGTCACGTTAACATCAAACCTCTGACAATCCACTTATCAATCCTCGTCAAAAGGATGATAAGTCTCACTTATCAATCCTCGTCAATAGGATGATAAGTCCACAAAGTTGCTCCAATCGCAACACAAATCCTCCTGTCACGTTAACATCAAACCTCTGACAATCCACTTATCAATCCTCGTCAATAGGATGATAAGTCCACAAAGTTGCTCCAATTGTAACATCCTCATGTCACGTTAACATCAAACCTCTGACAAATCCACTTATCAATCCTCTTCAATAGGATGATAAGTCCACAAAGTTGCTCCAATCGCAACAAAAATCATGTCACGTTAACATCATACCTCTGACAATCCACTTATCAATCCTCCTCAATAGGATGATTCATCGCTTCTGATGATAAACTCACCTAGCAAGTCTCCCCAGCGAGACGCTAATTCCCAAAACCTTGTGCAAGTCACAAGTACACGAATCCTGTCACGTTAACATCAAACCTCTGACAATCCACTTATCAATCCTCGTCAATAGGATGATAAGTCCTCAAAGTTGCTCCAATCGCAACATCATCCTGTCACGTTAACATTAAACCTCTGACAATCCACTTATCAATCCTCGTCATCATCAATCCTCGTCAATAGGATGATAAGTCCACAAAGTTGCTCCAATCGCAACATCCTCATGTCACGTTAACATCAAACCTCTGATAATCCACTTATCAATCCTCGTCAATAGGATGATAAGTCCACAAAGTTGCTCCAATCGCAACATCATCCTGTCACGTTAACACTAAACCTCTGACAATCCACTTATCAATCCTCGTCAATAGGATGATAAGTCCACAAAGTTGCTCCAATCGCAACATCCTCATGTCACGTTAACATCAAACCTCTGACAATCCACAACTTATCGACTCTCTCTAATAGAGCGATAGGTCCTCAAAGTTGCCTTGATCGCAACAATCAACTTATCGACTCTCTTCAATAGGGCGATAAGCCCATAAAATACTGTTAGGTTAACATCACACCTCTAACAGTCAAACCCCCCCAATGAACTTGTTAATCCTTTTTCAACAAGAGTAGCAAGTTTTCATTATGAAATCCCCAACGGATTAAATATTTTCTGGAATTATCCTAGTGATAATAAAGAAAATTTCTGAATTTCACTCTAAGTGGAAATTCATGCCAAGTTAACATCATACCTCTGGCACTTCTGATTTTCTTTCAGTGTTTCGAATAACACAGGAAGAAACAGTGACAAAAGTCTACGTATTCAATATCGTAGCCAGTGATTATCATTAAATTGATAATCTCTGAATCCATACATTGCATGTATGGGGAATTTTATCCCGAATCCTAAGAAGGGATAAGTCAACGCCTAATACGCGTTGCCGGTGAGTCTTTGACCGTAAAAAGGACAAAAGTCTACGTATTCAACATCGTAGCAGGTCGTTATTAATAACGCCAAAATCCATGCCTTACACGCATGGGGAAATTTATCCAGCCTATTCCTGCAATAATGGCAAAGCCCACGTATTCAACATCGTGGCAGGTTGTTATTAATAACGCCAAAGGCCATGCTTCACACGCATGGGGGACTTTATCTGGATCCTTAATTAAAGATAAGCCTACGCCTAACACGCGTTGCCGGTGAGTCTTTGACCGTAAAAAGGACAAAAGTCTACGTATTCAACATCGTAGCAGGTCGTTATTAATAACGCCAAAATCCATGCCTTACACGCATGGGGAACATTATCCCAAATCCTAAGCAGGGATAAGCCTACGCCTAACACGCGTCGCCGGTTAGTCTTTTTCCGTAAAAATGACAAAGTCTATGTATTCAAAATCATAGCATCAAGT
Source organism: Asparagus officinalis (assembly GCF_001876935.1). Lineage (NCBI taxonomy): Eukaryota > Viridiplantae > Streptophyta > Magnoliopsida > Asparagales > Asparagaceae > Asparagus > Asparagus officinalis. Next base: position 55,862,755 of record NC_033803.1, on the reverse strand, counting down.
CTAAGAGAGTTCATTCTCTTAGCACAACGTTACATGTGGAACGGACTTAGACAATCCATGCGCTAGCCCGACTCAAACGGTAGTCGGTAAAGGCTTATCAAATCCGTTGATGGCTGAGGGTTTGCCAAAAATCCTATGCATGTTTAAAGGCCCATCAGCTTAATGGACGTGAGCCGAGACTTGAAACAGATAAGCTAAAGACAAGTTTCAAAAACTTAGTCAAAAATGCACGAAAGCCACTTCCATGTCTTAAGTCAAAACGTTGAGGTCAGACCCGCGATGCAAAAACCGAACGCCGAGGTCACACCCGTGTTCCAAATTCAACATGCAAGGGTGAGACCCGCATCTCAAGTTCAAAATGCCGAGGTCAGACCCGCGACGCGAAGACGATAACGCCAAAGTCATAGCCGCGTTTCAAGTCAAAATGCCGAAGTTAGACCAGCGATGCGAAAACCAAACGCTAAGGTCAGACCCGCGTTACAAAAATCATGACGCCGAGGTCACACCCGGGTTTCAAATCCAAAACGCCAAAGTCAGCCTCGCGTCTCAAATTCAAAACGCAGGGGTCCCCCCCCGCATTCCAGAAAGCAGGATCATGAGCGCAATACGCTTCACAAAGGTCGCTACGTGGCTAAAATCCCTTCAACAAGATGCCTTCGAGAGCAGTGCAGAGAACGCTCTTTTACGACAGGAATCAACAGTCCAGGATGCAGAGTGAGATCAAAGTATTCTGAAATGTCGTCCGCAGTGCAAGCCGCGACTTTAAGAAAACTTTGAAGGGCGGGTTCTGGTACGGCTGTTGCTTAAAAATCACAAGCAGATAGCTTTCCGCCCATCAAAACACTGTATGAATGGATAGTTTACATCTGAGCCGACTTCCGAAGACTAGCAATTTGCAAGCACTTTCACGTAGATGGCTTCGGAAGTTACAATCTGACCGTTACGCTTCACGACACACTGATGGAAGCTCTACTTCAACAGCCTTCACAATGCAAGCATCGGGAGTTTACAATAATCTACGACGACTGCTCATCATTTCTCAAGTGAGCCAAGACGAAGATTACAAGACAAATGATCTTTGCACACGCTATGACAAAAGAGATTACTCTGGTCGATAATCTGCTGCAAGGCAAGACGCGGAGGTCCTCCCGTGTTACAGACATCAAAACGCCACGGGTCGAACGCCGCGAGGCGTTACAAGCATTTGCAAACGCCAGAGGTCGAGACGCCGCGTTACAACATCAAAACGCCAACGGGTCGAACCCACGTTCAAACATCAAAACGCGGAAGGTCGAACCCCCGCGTTCAACATCAAAAACGCCAAGGTGCGAACGACACGGCGTTAACAACCATCAAACGCCAGGAAGTCGAACCCCGCGTATACAACACGATCAGCCACGCCAGGGTTGGATCGAACCCGCGTTAACAGACATCAAAAGCGCCCAGGATTCGAAGCCCCGGTTAAACAATCAAAACGCCAGGGTCGACACCGCGCGTTAGCCAACATCAAAAGCGCTAGGGTCTGGACGCGTCGCGTTACACCACAAGCTAAACGTTGAGCGAGGGCCCTCGCGTTCTTAGGGGTCAGCCAACAGCGCGACCCTCGCGTTTCTAAGCTAGCAAAACAAAACGCGAGCATGAAACGACCGTCTCGCGTTCATCAATGTTCACAACACCCAACCTCGCGTCTCAATTCTAAGGGCGAAGTTGGGTTCTGAATGCGCAGATTGGGCGTTTACTTGTTCAAACACAGAACCGAACGACTCAAAACCGTTATCCCACGTTCTGAGGGATTTCCGCCCCATTTAGGAGCGGATTTAGACGCGGCAGTTACAACCTCTATCCCCTTATAAAAGCGACGTAAACTCAACCTGAGTTAAGGGTTGGCATTTTTGGCGCATCTGAACCACCAACGGCTTGGCATTTTCTTGGCTTGGATTCGACCACCTCGGAGACAGGCTTTTGGAGGAGAATCGGCATCATCTTGCCAACGAAGAAAATCATCTTCGACTTCAGCAACAGAGAGCTTTGAGGGCCATTGGCTTATTAACCCGATTCTTAGCGGTTCAAATGCAATCTTTACAGGAGGTTCTTCTAAAACTCATTCCAGAGTTCTGCAAACTTGCCAACGCAGAGTTCTCCGCACAACGGTCAAATCGTGAGGAGAAGACGTCGTTGCCAGTGAATCAAGACGTGCGGATCGTGCAACAGGGGAAGACGGCGGAAACCGACGCGAGCACTCGAGGGAGGCACTCCAATCGCCAAACCGTGAAGAACCCGTTTAAAAAAAGGAAGAGCCAATTTCGTTCTGCCGTCTCTTTTTGTAACTCAAGTTGTTAATGAGAGATCAAGGGAATAACAAATCAAATTTCTTATTCTTTTCATTGCAATTTTCCCCTCATACACAACAAAGGCATAAGCATGCCAAGTATAGCAATAAAGAGTACAATGGCATTTCTTACAATGTTATATGATTAGAGAGAGTATCAATGGCATAGTATTTATGTATTATACGCAAGCAGCGCACATGTTTTTAACAACGCACGCAGGTCCCGTAGCGCTAATCTCCACCGGACACGGCACACACGCACTGCACGAGTCACAGCTCAACCCAATCCCACATACTTCCTCTCACCCCACACACGACGCAAACCAACCATGCAAGCACGGCACATAACGAATCACGACAATAAACACATGGGCAACACACGGACACTCACCACAAACACAACACAACAATAACACCAGCCGACCACCACCAAGCAATAAGCAATCCCAACCCACCCTACGAACCCAACGGCAAACTGCCTACCCCCGCCACGCCTCTCCTCCCCCTCCATCATCATCACCACCACCACCACCACCACGACGAAAACACCCACCAACCAACAACATAACCAACGACCCTACGCACGAACGCCCCACAACAAAATAAAATAACAACCAACTAACCAACTCACTAGCCAATACAACCATCGCTACGCACGCACGCACCATCAACACCAACATCACATAAAAACATTAAGTATATAATTTTAGTTGTGTTTCGGAGAGAGATATAGTTTGTGTGTAACAGTTTGTGTGATATCATTTAGTCACATGGCATACTCGTAACTAAGTAAGAATTTTATATTTAATTCATTTAATTAAAAAAGAAATATATATATATTACCTGATCCGCCAAAAACCGTCTCCTATATGCCTCCTGAGCATCAGAAGGCAGAGTCGATATGAACTGGGTGAATTCCAGCTCCCTCTGCTCCCGGCGCCTCCGTTCTTCCTCCGCCATCTGGAGTAGCTCCGACTCCCGACGCGACTGCCAATCTTCCATCGCTTTCATCCGCTGCTCCATAGTCGGGTCTTGAGAAGAACTGCATTCTGGTGGAGCTGCAGACTCGTAGGTGCTACTGGACTCGTACGGCCGATGCTCGGTTCCTCTCCACCTGTATCTGTTCTTCCTACTCGGTCCAATGACCGTCTCGATGATGCTATCCTCCTCCTCTCTGTTCTTCCTACTCGGTCCAATGACCGTCTCGATGATGCTATCCTCCTCCTCTCTACTTAATCGGGTTGGAGTGTTAGAATCGACCTGAGTCTGTGATAATTGCTCCTGCACCTTAGCATGTAATTTCTCCTGCGATATACCAAAACAATCCGGTCAATTCTAACACATTTAAAATGCATTGTTATAAAAATTAAATATACAAATTAACTGCTACTTACAGCCAGATCCCGGTTCTGCGCTTTCTTCACTTCATCGGCTTAATTTGGTCTCCAACCAGTCAGAATACGATCTGCAAAATGCTCGAGTTCTCCCCTTCCCTATTTTATTCACATATATCATTAACTCATAACACATAATTTATACTCAAATTGATAACCTAAGAGCTAATATATTATATACCTCAAGCGCCAATTGATGATAATGCTGGCTGAAGGACCTGAAGCCCCCGTGATGCTCGTAACTGCGTGGTGCATTGCGGTTCCTCCTTGCTATTTCAGCTTGTTCCTGCAAAAGAATGTTAAACAGATATAATATAGAATTTCAAACAATAAACGAAGATATATACTTCAATAATACCTGAGCTTCGGCCGTGTCCCAATAATCGCAAAGTGCAAAAAAATCAACTCCATCTACGCGCTCGTCAAGATGCCAGTAACGCTCCCAATCTTCTGTTCTTTGAGTAAAATATTTTTTCTTCAGCTCTGACCGCCACCTCTTGAACGATAGATTGATTTGCGTGAAGCAGTAAGTCCAGGCACAAGCGTAATCGTCAAGAAAGAAAAATATTTTAAAGTGTTACTCTTATTTTCCGTCGCTAAATATCCGTCGCTAAATATTTACAAGTCATGTAATAGCGACGGAATTTTCCTTCGCTAAATATCCGTAGGCAATAATCCATTTTCTAGTAGTGTTACTCTTATTTAATGGAATAATATTTGAATTCCAAGGGTATTTTTGTCTACCGAAAGATTTTCCCGAACTCGTGCTTTTAAAGGGAGTATGATTTATATGATTTAAATTTTTGACATGTAAGTAGTTCACATAGGATTAGGATAGAATATAATTATGATTATAATAAATTAAAATTAAATAAAATATTCAAATAGTCAAGGGTAATATTGACCATACAAAGATTTTTGCGAACTTGTACTTTTAAAGGGAGTATGATTTATTTAGTAAATTGCACATAAATACCATGTAGTTTCCCACTTGTTGCAATTAAACATCACAAGTTGCAGTTTAGCGCAAAAAATTACCTAGAGTTTCCAAATTTTGCTTGTTACTATCATCGATGATGGAAGGGTGGAAATTTCACTCGAATGTTCTTTTATGATATTTACATACTAATTTCAGAGCTTTCTAACTATCAATATTTTTGTTAAATTTTTATTAGAAATGCCTCAACTCTATTTTAAAGTTGAATTAAGATAAGTTTGAAAAAGAAATTTGTATTGATCTAATAGCAAAATTGACAAATATTATTAATTAAATTAGCATGTAAGTATTATAGAGAAGCATTCTGGTAAAGCTTCCCACATTTTCCATAATCAATAACTGTTGTGCGCAGCGGAAATTTCGGCAGCACCTCCGGTGCGCAAGGTGCACAACAAGAGATTAGATCACAATGAAATTCTCGTTTCTCAAAGGAAACAAGAATCAAAAAAGCCAGATATCTCATCAAAGTGAGATATCAGCTCTTCCTCTCGTCAGCTCTAGGACTGCGCGTCGAGGGATCCTACAAGCTATTACAAATCACAGCAAGAACACAACTTTTACGTGGTTCGGCAAATAGCCTACGTCCACGGGGCAAGGAGGGGGAGATCTACTATTAGAGGAAGAGATACAATTGGGGTTTACAATCTCACAAATAAAACCCTCTCAAACTCTCAGATCCCTCACAAAATCTCTCTCAAGGGGATACACAAAACCCAAATAAAGGACTGTTTTTTTTTTCTGCAGTCGCTGCACAAGCACGCCCGCACAAAACCCTTGCCCTTGCTGTGTTCTTGCACCCCGCAGCCGCAAACCTCACACGCCCAGCCCTCTGCACGAAAAACCTAGGAACAATCACTGTTCCTTTATATAGCCTGACAGCGGCTAAAGAAATCGGGTGGGCCTTGGGCTTAATTCACGTCCGAAAGTTCACAATAACAGTAATGTGCTAATTTTGCAAACTTTATGATATTTCTTTTTGCATCAACATACAACTGTGGTATTTAAGTGCAACAAGTGGGAAAACATATGGAATCTAAGTGCATGTAACCCAATTTCTTTCCCTTTTTTTCCCAATGTCTGTTGACCACAATAATTTCGTTGGCCTGTTAACATTGAGGATTAATTTCCGAAAAGCCCTTGAACTTTGGGGGTGTGGCATTGAACAACCCCTGAAATTCTTTTTATTCCATTGAAACCCTTTCAACCTGGGGGTTTATTGCAGAGAAATCCATTGATCTCTTAATAGTTGTTCAACATTCAACCCCTGAAGTCAGTGGCATAGCTAGGGTATTCTTGCCCTGGGCAGCTGCCCAGGGCAAGAATATCCCGCCATTGTCACCCTCCCTTCTCCCCGCTTCTCCTCTCTTCTTCCTCTCCTCATCTCCTTCCTCGATCTCTTCAACTTTGTCGAGCATTTCCGTGATCTTCTGCCTCTCCCACGACCTCTCCCTCTCTCGCGCCTCCCTCCTCTCTCTCACTGAGCTCCTCATACTCCTAGACCACCTTTATTTTTCGCCCAGAGTAAAAAATAATGCTGGCTACGCCACTGCCTGAAGTACATGAACGCATAGAGGAGAGGAGTTATTCAAGATATTTAACGCCATAATGCATGCATGATTAAATAGCGAAGAGATAACTTTATTTGTGCACGTAAAAGTATGAGGATAATAGGTGGCTCACTCCTATGCTACAGAAGTTACATTTGCAAAATAAGCTTAATAATAATTCTGATGATCATATTGAACGTTTCACTCCTAACCAGCACTTTCTTTGCAGTTTTGGAATTTCATAAATTTTTGGAATTTCTTTTTAATTTTTAAATATACTCAGTCATGTATCTCTGAAGTTTACCAAAATTTCCTTGATTTGGAGAATCCTCGGCTGGTTACAGTTTCATTTTGGCTCAAAATATTGTACTGCACGTCAACTATATATATATATATATATAACTATATATAGTATATATAGACCATCAATATAATTCAATACTATAATATTATGTATATAATTTTAACAATACTATATACCATTATAATATAGTATTATATATACTTATATAGTACTTAAATTCTTTGTGTCAACTTTTAAGTGGACAGCAAAAAGTTATTTCACCAAAATTTTTGGCCCTCAATATTGCCTTTAGGCTTATCCTTGCATGATATGAAAAGTTTCTTTTATATAGTTTTAATTAAAGAGTGCTGTAGGAAGTTTGTCGTGCGACGATCAACCTTAAGTGAAGGAGTCTTTAGCTCTCTCTCCCCCTTTCTCTCTCTTTACTCTCTCTCTCTCCTATATATATATATATATAGATGAGTCTAGAAGTATATTACTATATATATATATATATATATATATATATATATATATCTATTATATATATATAGAGTGAGAGAGAGATGAGAGAGAGAGAGAGAGAGAGAGAAATTGGGAGAACTTGGTTACCAAGTTGCTTCGCAGCAACTCGGTAGTGATGTGGCTTATATCTTGCCCCTACATCACACCTCAAAGTAGAGCCTCAACTACCATTTTTCAGCAGGACTTACCAAATATAGATGTTAGGGACAAGATATATTGCACAGTCACATACCAAAGATAGACTTGTGGGCAACTTGGTACCAGTTTTTCCATTTATTATCAGGGTACTTTTGAGATACTAATATATATATTATATATATATATATATATATATATATAATCTTATGTCAACTTAAGTGGATAAGAAGTATTATCCACCAAAAATTTTATCCATTCATATTGTCTTTAGTTTTGTGCCATCAAGAGATACACAAATGTCAAAAGACTCTTCATATTTTTCACGGATCCCAATGCAACATCAATGGATAAAAAAGTTGGTGGATGACTAGCTCCTATCCACTTAACTTTACATAAGATTTTTTATATTATATTATATTATACACACACACACACACACTAGTAGAAAATTATGTATCCTAAACGAAATATTCTAGACGAAAATTTTTCCGTCTAGTTTGCTATTAAACTAGACGAATAATTTCCGTCTAGAATATTCCGTTCAGGATAAAACATCCTAGACGAAAATTTTCGTCTAGAATAACAAAGTAGACGGTTCTTTTATTTTTAATTTTTTTAAAAATGAGTCAGCTATCTTAGATAGAAATTTCCGTCTAGGATACATCCTAGACGAAAATTTTCGTCTAGAATACTTGACCCATTTAAAAAAAAATAACCCATCAAAACCTAGTCGCCCCCTTTCCTCCCAAAATTTCGCCGCCCACCTTTTCCCCAAAATCGAAATTTTTAGCAAAAAGCTATCTTTCTCCTCCTACTCTTCTCCCCCTCTCTACTCACCACCCTCTTCGGCGAAATCTGCTCCCTCCTCTGCCAAACCCATTACACCCCACCTGAATCTGACTCCATCTCCATCAAATCCCTCCTCTAATCTCTCCTTCCCCAAAACAGAGCCTTCTCCTCACCCGAACAAACCCTAGATTTCCTCCTCTGCCTCTGTTTCCTCTCCTCGCCCCTGCTCACTTCCCAACCCTCGATGCACCTCTCCTCGCCCCTGCTCACTTCCCAACCCTCGATGCACCTCTCTATCCTCAACAGTGTTGGAAGCTTATTCATGAAAAGGCAATTTTGCCTTTGTGAATAGTCCCACATCGGAAAATAAGATGCCGGATATCTCAAAGAAGTAAACACGCAGAGCTAAGCATGGTTTCCAGTAGATCAATTTAAAAGCTAAGATTAGTAGCTAAAGGCTTTACTCAAACAAAAGGGCAATTGATTAATTTTGATACATCATTCTCCTGAGCCCAAATATGCAACTATCCGATATTACTAGCCCTTTGCTGCTACCATAAGCTTATATCATACAATCACGCATGGAATGTCCAGCAGACGTGCTTCTCACTGACATGGTATTCTAAGATGAAGCAAATCTATATGGCATCAACCTGAAGCCTGCATTGCCAAGGGTGCAGCGAAAACCAAGTCTGTAACCTTCTTAAATCTTCTGGTATGGTCTATAAACAACTCCAAACAGAGTGGTAGAACCTCGCAGAACCGAGAATTTTTGACAACGTCATGTGCGGCCACAATAACCGAAGCTAAAGTTGGCTTCACTGTGAATGAACTTCAACGAATAAATATGTCAAATTCTAAAGTGATAGGCAATGGACTATGTCATCTATCTCATTGATCTGCTTATGTGAAGTGACATCACTATATTTTGAGACACAAAGCTCAGCTAATGAATTGAATCTTGCAAAGGTACAGGGATTATCTATTCCAAAAATATTTGATATGAATAGACTTAGGTCTTGCAGACATTGGATCACTTGATGAATCGAAAATCTCAGAACGCGACAACTCCAAAGAACCGGCACTAGAGACTGCACAATGCTGGCAGTCAGTTTGAGGTCTTTCCGCATAGCCATTGACAGCGCTAATTAGTTGAGACGTATGCGCCGAAGTAGTCGCGGTCACCGGATTCCCACAGCGTTACGAGCACCGCGAGAGCATCGTGAGTTATAAGTATAATGTCCTGTGCGGGATGGTCTAGCGGCTGTAATGGAGTGTCCACTGGAAATCAATGGGTAAAGCCGAAAACAATAAATTGCGGCAGGAGCACCGAATGGGAGATCGTGTAGCTTGAGTTGGCTCTTGATACTTACAATTGCATGATCGGACGCAGAGCAGCCAAGAATGGCTCTGAACGAAGAGTCTTTTATCTGAAACTTCGCCTTTGGTCCTAAAAACCCATCGCTCTCTGCTTCTAAAATTTCCGACTCACTCTGAATTCTAGGATCTAGGGCCATAGAGCTTCTAAAGGCAAGTAGCACTGTAGAACATAAAAACATAAACGGCAGACATATTCAAATAAGGGATATAAGTCTGTAGCAGACGACGCCTATACGGCGAAGTTGTCGATCCTGTGGACTTTGTAAAGTCCTGAGAAAGAGAAAATCGTTTTGGCTGACGACGCTTTGAGCTAAGTGGAGTGTAGTCCAGGAGCCTAGTGGAGTTGCTAGGATTCAAATCGAGGGGAGATGTGGGTGTTAGGTAGCCGGACAGCGATAGAATGGAGGGACGCCTCAGCTGGACAGCGGGCGAAACCAACGCGCTTATCTTGAGACGTAGTCCATGTCGTGTTCAATGGTGGTTAGAAACAAGCTGGACGAAGTGACTCTCGGTGGACAATCGAGAGAGACTAGGAATATAACATAATATTTCTATCATTTATGTAGGCATTTGCTACTATCTCCCCTTGCTCTATGGTGACAGATGCTGCACTTTATGATACACAGGACTGGCTGACTTGTTACCCTGTAGTGTCTCACGTGCTAATAAGGGTCCCAACGGCGGTGTATTGTGAAGCGGCTATATCAAAATAGACACAGGTTAGTACTGTAATCGCGAGCTTTGAGGACTATACCATTATCCGGCGAGCGAAGGAACCGTGATGGCCGGCGGTTTGGGTAGAGTTTGAGGCGTGTCCTCGTGGGCGCCACTAGGGGTGGACTTCTGACGGAATTTTCCATGAGAGTCACCAGTCTTGTCAAGAACGTGAGAGACGAGACAAGGTGACATATACTCTCCGCGTAAACAAACTCTCAGAAGTAAGGAGAGTCTTGTTGTTGAAGCCAATAGTGGGCTTCGTGCCCTTATTAAACGCTTCCGCAAGTCGAAACCCGGTCTCAGCTAACGATAGATTGAAACGCGTATTCTGTGTGTTTTTATCGAATACATGATGGCCAAGGGAGGCCTAAATTCATAGGTCATAGTCCATGTATGTCCCTTGCAGAGTGACGATAAACTCACTACAGAAAGGTTCAAAGCCCGAAAGCTACCTCTTCGTTCCGAATTGACGACGAATACGCAAAGGCTTGCCCAAGCCTATATTTATCTTCTGTGATTGTACGGTTTATTGATTTATTTTTTTCAGTGCAAGTATGGGCCTTTTGGGGGGGGGACTGCTTGTGAGAGCCTATTCATTCATGACAACAGGCAATTTTGCCTTTGTGAATAGTCGCCATCATCGAAAAATGCGAGATGAATAGTAAAGGGTAAAATACATGAATGGTTTTCTCTCCTTATCTGGGCTTTGAAGTGTTTTTGGGTTTTGTGGTCTTTGGCGGTTCTCCGACCGACACCAACAGATGAGAATCTGCGAATTCGTGTCTCGCACAGCACGCCACGCCGAGCCTACGTCTCAACGCCCCGCACGCCACGCCGGCCCTATGCGCTTACGCACAAAATAGAGTAGCACGTCATGCGGCTATCCCGACAGATGAAGACGGTCGCAGCACCGGGCACGCCGGACACCGGTCCTGCGCCTCTGCACGCCACGCCGCAGGCCGCACACTTTATGATCTTCAAGGCGCTTCATTTTGTGCACAGTTTTATGCACATTTATGTACATGCGGGCTGGCCACATGGACTGAGGGTAGAAGAAGGCATCTAAACCTGAGTGCCGTCGAATGGTTCCGCGTTGGAATTGCAGGGGACACGCGGTTCCGAGGTTACAACAAAAGTCCTAGCGAACCTTTCAATCCCACCTAAAAAATAAGGGGGCTTCGGAGCCTTGCATGTCAGAATATTCACAACAAGCCATAACGAAGAGGAAACACAGATCTCTCACACTCTCTATCCGTCATATTCTGCTACTTAATTATCCATAGGTACTTTTCGTCAAGAAAATGATTTCGCTTTCTATATTTACAATTATCTCTATTGCCTCTTTCGCTCGTGGGAGCGTACTACTGTTGTCTCTCTCTGTCTGAGTGCGATACACAGCTCTCGTGTCTTATCACGCACCCGTGTATCGAGTGCAGCAGGCCGTCGGCCGATGCGTGAGGGAGGGTGTGCTCATTTTACGCGCCCCGGAGTAAGGGCGGATGGAGAGGGACAAACTGCGTGTACCGAGAGGCGATATGGTCCGCGGGTTCCTGTTTAATCTTCTAGGGCAGGGTTGCTAATAGATTACTCTACCACGACCTGGGCTCCAATCTATTTTCCGCTTGTGGGACTATTCACAAGGCAAAATTGGGCCGTTTTCATGAATAAGCTTCCAACATCTGGTTGAGGGATAAGAGAGGTTGGCATGCGAGTGGTTGGGAAAGTGAGACACAGCTCAGCGAGGAGAGGTGCATCGAGGGTTGGGAAGATGAGCAGGGGCGAGGAGAGGGAAACTAGCAGGGGCAGGAGGAGGAAATCTAGGGTTTGTTCGGGTGAAGAGAAGGCTCTGTTTTGGGGAATGCGAGAGTAATTAGAGGAGGGAGAGTTTGATGGAGAGAATGAGAAGCAGATTACACAGGTGGGGTGTAATGGGTTTGGCAGAGAGCTGGAAGGCAGATTTCGCCGCAAGGAGGCAAGGTGTAGATATGTTAGAGAGGGGAGATTAGAGGTGGAGGAGGAAGAAAGATAGGCTTTTTGCTGAAAATAGTTGCATTTTTGGGAAAAGGTAGGGGCACGGCGGAAAAATTTTGGGAGGAAAGGGGCGACTAGGTTTTTGATAGCGGATTATTCTGTTTTATGGTTTAAATGCGTGTCAAGTATTCTCTATGACGAAAAATTTTCGTCTAGGAATGTATCCCTATAGAGCTTGGAAAAATTTCTATCTAAGATAGCTGAGGCTGCATTTTGAAAAAATTTAAAAAATAATATAAGATCCACTACAGTGATTCTACAACTATGTTATTTCCTAAGACGAAAAATTTACTTCGTAACTAGTGAAGATATTTGAAACCAAATTCATACTAAAAAACTATAGAAATAATGTACCATAAGATACCAGGAAACCTATATTACCAGTCATAGTTATTAATACAATAAAACTAGTACCGGACATAAGAATATATACATTATGTCCCAGACTAATAGACATTATTTACGTTTAGAGATACAAATAACCTTATTCTAAACTCAGTAAAACAGTGGTGTGTGTGTGTGTAGTAATATCACATATAATATAATTACAAAATATACTTATCGTAAAAGTTTAAGTGTGATAAGCCAACTAGAATACTAATCCCAAACTAAAACCAACAAAATCCACCCTTCAAATACCTATATTATAATTACTCCGCTATTGATAGAATAGCAGGTATGGGATTAAACCGTAAGAAAATGTAAATTAGTAAAAAGAGTCATTATGTACATATTTAATGGGATCGTATAAACCAGAATCTCTGATGCACAAACTATAAGACACTTATAATATCATGGATCCATAAATTTACTGCGATATGGAATAATAACAATCACTGATATAATCTACACCATATAGCTCTAGAACTACAAATTATAATACGATAGAGAATTTAACTACCATAATATATATACTACTTTAAAGAAGCCGAGTATATATAGTAAGTAAGAAACTAAAATCATTACTTATACTGAATATAAAAATATAATATACGAAAACTATAAATAGCCATATGCTGACAAAAAATCGCGCAAAACGAATTGAGAATATTGCGCTTATCCAATTCTCTACACGAAAAACCGATGACAAACGTACATCCCTAAAACTCTAAGTGCTCTGCCCCAATTGCAATTTGGTAGCTTATCGAGATAGTAGGCATAATCTTGATACCGTAACATCTATATTGGAGTGAACTTAAACCTGATAGAATGGTACGCCTTGATGCTCTATCATATATATGAGGATGTGTGTAGGCAAGATTAAGACAGCAAATCCATACCAGAAATATGACAAATCAACAACCTAATAGAAATATCATGAGAGCAGATTGCTTGAAGAAGAACCAACTTGAGTAGCCAAAGGTCAATCTCATACAACATTCTCTCCTCATCCCATCCTAAAAATCATACATCTCTCCTCTACTTCTCACATACTCACTATCTAACTACAACTAATATAATGAATCACAATAGCTATACTCCATAATAATTACTACTATATAAAATAATATCTTATAAGAAATCATAATAAGTCACCTACGATGATGCCCTATACCATCATATACATAAATATCCAACATTAACATAAGAAATAATAAACATAATTATATACATATACAATAACCAAAAATCAATTATAGAGTAAGTAGAGAGACAGAAGAGAGAAGAGAAAGGGGGAGAGAGAGTAAGCCACATATCCTACTATCAACTATTATAGTCCACCAAACTTCCTCAGTGTCACAAATCACCATCCAACTCTAATCATTTATTAATAAACATAAAAAACTTTACATTATCATGCAAGGATGCACTAGGCATAGAGTGGCTAAAAAGTCTCTGGTGAATAACCTTTTTGCTGTCCTACGTTAAGTTGACACAAGTCTTTTGTTATATATACTATATATACTATAAATACTATTTATAATCGAGGTACAAGTATTGGAGATGATATATAGATAATTCAGATACTAGTAATATATACTATAGAATTTACTAATTAGATATAAATTTAAGTCTTCACTAGTACTACTGCACTAGCAATTATAAGTATATATATATAATTGAACGTGGATCAAATAATTTGACGATTCGTAATGTTTCTCCACTGCGGGATAGCAAAAATGAATTCAGGAGGATTTTACCAAAATAAAAAGGAATTTTGGTAAAACATCTCAGAGATACATGACTGAGTATATTTTAAAAATTAACAAGAAATATCCCAAAAAAAATCGAGAAGTCAATTCTAACAACCAGACATTATAAAATGCATTGTTAGTAAAAAATAAAATAAGAATAACACAATTAGAAACTGCCTAAGAAACTATAATGCCAGATCCCAGGTTCTGGCGCTTAATCTAATCACAGTTCAACCAACTTAACACGTCTTAAAGTTTGGTCTACCACGACAGATCAGAATACGATCTGCAAAATGCTGGTTCTCCCCCTTCCCAGTTATTAATTACACACATATATACAATTAACTCATAACACAAATTAATTATAACAAGTTAGATAACCTAAAACAAAGAGCTAATAATATACTTATAATACCACAAACAACATCAAGCCAATACAATTGAATGATAAAAATGCTGGCTGACAGAAGGACTGAAGCCAGTGATGCTCAGTCCTCTGTCGCATCTGGCGATCCGGGGTCCTTGCTTCACCAGCTTGTTTCCTGCAAAGAATGTTGAACAGATATAAATATAACAGGAATCTCAAGACAAATAAAGAAGATATAATACTTCAATAATACCAGAATGAGCTCACGGATCGACCGTGTCCCATATAGATGAAAGTGCAAAAAAATCAACGTCCAATTAAAGCGCCAACAAGCGCTCGACAAGAATGACCAGTAACAGGGCTCCATAGCCAAAAATCTTGATAACTGTTCTTTGAGTAGAAAAATATTTTATCTTCGACTCTGACCAGCACAAAACCCAATCTTAGAACGATAGATTGATTTGCGTGAAGACAGTAAGTCCAGGCACAAGGTAATCGTCAAGAAAGAAAAAATATTTTAAAACAGTGTTCTTCTTATTTTCCGGACTGTACGCTAAAATATCCGTCGCAAATATTTACAAGTCATGTAACTAGCGACGGAATTTTCCTTGGGCGCTAAATATCCGTAGGGCATAATCCATTTTCTAGTATGTTAATACTTATTTAATGAATAATATGTGAATTCCAAGGGTAATTTTTTGGTCTAACGCGAGAAAGATTTTTACGCCGACTCGTGCTTTTAAACGGGAGTATGATTTATATGATTTAAATAATTTGACATGTAAGTAGTTCAATAGGATTAGGATAGAATAATATTATGATTATAATAAAATTATAAATTAAATAACAATAATCAAATAGTCAAGGTAATTATTGAGCCATACAAAGATTTGTTGCAGGAACTTGTACTTTTAAAGGGAGTATGATTTAATTAGTAAATTGCACATAAATACCATGTAGTTTCCCCACTTGTGTGCCATAATTAAACATCAGCAAGTTTGCAAGTTTAGCGCAAAAAATTACACTATGGAGTTCCGCAAATTTTGCTTGTTACTATCATCGACTGATGGAAGGGTGTGAATTTCAACCCTCGAATGTTCTTTTTTATGCATATTTACATATAAGTTTCAAGAGGCTTTCGTTAAGCTATCGATATTTTTGTTAATTTTTATTAGAAATGCCTCACTGGCATTCTTAATAGTTGAGATTAAGCATAAGTTTGAAAAAGAAAAAAATTTGTATTCGATCTAAAAATACAAAATTGACAAATATTATTAATTATTAGACATAGTAAAGTATTTATATGGAAAGCATTCTGGTACAGCTTACCATCTTTTCCATAAATATAACTGTACTGTGCGCGAGGGAAATTTAGGCATGCAGCCATTCCGGTGCGCAAGGTGGCACAACAGAGATTGAGATCACATGAATTCTCGCAAGTTTTCAAAAGGAAACAAGAAATCCAGAAAAAAGCCAGATAATCTCATACACAGTGAGATATCAGCCTACTTATAACCTCATCCGTACAGCTACTACCAGGACTGCGCCGTCGAGGGATCCTATAAGCTATTACAATCAACAGCAAGAACACAAACTTTTACGAATGTTCTGGCAAAATAGCCTCTTCCACGGGCAAGGAGGGGTAGATCTAGCTATTAGAAGGAAGAGCATACAATTGGGGTTTTTTTAATATTTGTTTACAATCTCAAGCAATAAACCTCTCAAACTCTCAAAT
>NC_033803.1:55826120-55846363 GCF_001876935.1 Asparagus officinalis | reverse complement strand
CATTATGAATAGTAAAGGCGTATTTATAATGTTACTCTCCTGTATTGCGTCTTTTGAATAGTTGTTTATGGGTTTTTTGTGAGGCTTGCGGATATTCTACACACATACCGCATGGCGCAGGCCCGCAACACACGCGCCATGCCGCGCTCTCGCCACGCGCGGCCGCCCACGCAAGCGTCCGCGCCGCGCCTCGACCGCCCACGCCACGCCGCCAGCCGCACACTTTTTACTTCTCAAGGACCTTCATTTTGCCACGTTTTACACATATTTGTAACGGCTGCAATGCGTAATCTGGGAATAACGGAGCATTAACCGCTGTAATGCCGCGGTTAACGATTTCCTGCGAGTTTTCAGCGGCGGGTGTACAACCTTTCATACACCTATAAATAAGGAGGTGGCGTGTAGGAGCCTCATTCAGGAATCACTACCAACGAGAGTGAAAAACTCTACACTCTACTTCTTCTTCTCATACTTTTATACTCTACCAAGAAAACAGATTTCTGAGCCTACAATTTTCATAATTCTATTTCATGACATAAGACGGAAATTGAGAGACAACTGTTGTTACGTCTGGCAATGCATAAGCTCAAGTAGTGTTCTCTCACAGCCGAGATGTGCAAAGAGGCCAGCCGATTCCTGATCAGCGAGCTGTTTATACCGGCTACAGGGAGAAGAGACCAACTGCACCAGGGATAGGCGGATCCTTGCCGCCTTAATCTTCATAGGGCAGCTGAATGATCACCGACTGCTTCCCCAATCGAATGCCATGAATAATTAAATCCATAATAACTCTATTAATTTTTATTACATTATAATTATCTATTTGTTATGACAAAGCAAATCTAGAAGAAATTATTAATAATTCTTTGCCTGCGTGTAAGTTAATTGAGCTAAAAAAAACAAATTAATTAAAAAAGAAAATCTAACTGTCATTCGGATTACTGTTCACCCCGAATTTATATATATTTGTTGTATATAGGTTAATGCTTTTAATTTGCTATCGCATCTAATAGTATAGAAAAAGATATAATTATTATTTCCTCTTGCTGCTTCTGCTGCTCAAATCCAGTATCATGATCATAAAACAAAAAATCTTTAACGGTGAACCGGATTCAAGTTTTCTTGGATATAGTTGGTGGTGTCTAAAGGAGAAATATTTTTGTTAAGGACCTAGATACAGGACGTGGGGATGGTTAATTATGCGTCTTTATGCTAATCTAATCCGAATAAATACAATTAAAAACTAATTTAATAGATTAAATCTAAGCAAGTATAAATGCCACGAAGATTATGTAGCGTAAGGCTCTAAGCAATATGAAACATATATGATATATCCTATCAATGAGAATATACAAATATAATGAGTTCGAGACGTGATATATCGAAACTAACACGAAGGGTAAACATAAACAATTCTACTCAAGGATAGATGGATAGATATGACATTGTAGCCAATACACACAAAAGGGCGATATAAGATATGAAACAAGAATAAGAAAACGCCAATGCAAATCAACAAACAAAAACGCTATATGCTATTACGAGCGTTCTTGGTTCGCCCTACCTGGACGACCTAAGTCCCCCAAGTCCTCAGCCAATTTACTTTCGCTTATCCTTATCCGTTTCTCACCAGTCGCAGAAGAAGATAATTTCCACATACACCAATGCGTTCGTTATCTACGACTGTCACTATAAGACCGGAGGCGCCCGAACAACGTTTACACCTCACGAATTATACATATTCACTATGCTTAATTTACACACCTCTACACACTAAGTGTTGGTCCTGCTAGCCCTGTGTCCCTTCCTCCTGTCAAAGTAGCTCGGATTACAACTATCCCTGAGCGCACGTTCAAGCCGACGCCACTCCTCTTGGATTAACAGACCGCCGTCTTGCTCCCAATCAGGCCTGAATTTTCTAACTCTTTAATTTGTTTTATATTATTATTGTTTTGACAGCAAACAGTTCTCGAAACATCGGCCGACAAGCTCACGGCGAAGGAGAGGAGGCAACTGAGGAAAGAGAGGAGAGAGAGCAAGGCTGGAGATAGAAACTGGAGAGAGGAGGTAGAAGAAAGGTTAATGGTGAAGCCCAAGAAAGAGTACAAGTCGTGGACAGAGAAGCTCAACTTGGTTCCCCTCTCGGAGTTGGGCACGCAATGGTGGGTCATTAGGGTTTCTAGGATTAATGGCCATGAGACGGCGGAGGTGATAACTAAAGCTCTAGTTGGAAATTATCCTGACTTTGAGTTCAAGGTATTGTTTTTGGTGTCTTTTATGCGAATTTGATTGAAATTTGGAAATTATCCTGACTTTGAGTTCAAGGTATTGTTTTTGGTGTCTTTTATGCGAATTTGATTGAAATTTGATAGGTGGGAATAAAGATGATAGCTTTCTATCTGAGGATTATGCTAGATAATATCTGAGTTCTTTTAATAAAAATATTCAAGGAAAAAGAAAGGAGAAATTGGTGGTCAAATATGAGGTAGTACTCTATCTTATTAAAATTGCATTAGTCACAGAAATTAAGCACATGGATTAAGTATAGATTCACATTCAAACTAGAAGTTTCAGAATCTCTGTAGAAAAGCAATTTTTTTTTTACGTTGAAGCACATAAGAGTTGGTCGTTGGAGCTCATGTCATTCATGATTTTGTTGGTAGACCATGATTGCTTTTGGTGATATTTGTTAACTTTTTTTCTTTAAAGTTGGGAGTATTCTTCATTGTGATGACAGTTTAATTAAATCATGTTGCTTGCTTAGTAAAATAGAAATCATATCAATATGTGTTGTGTTGAATGGTTAGCAATTGTTTATTCATATGCTAATCTTCCTTCTTGTCCAGAACTCCTGAATAGTTTGTTCTTATAGGTTTTTGGCTTAGAATGTTAGATTTCATGTTAATAACATTTTATTATATTAATGGAATAAGTAATCTTGATGTCACAATTCTCATTTTTTAATAACTCTACAGTTACAAATCGCGTCCTATTTTGTAATTCCCAATTTTTTTTGAAAATTCTAATTTTATTATATTGCTGGAATAAGTAATTTTATTAGATATTAAAAAAAACTTGAGAGTTGTATGCTATTTTATTAGATCATTTTCAGATCTCTGATGCTTGGTGATTCTTTGTTTTCTCTTTCTTTTGTGTAGATATATGAATGGGGTTACCTGCAATTTATCCTTGAGGGCATGTTTGGTTCGTTTCCTTTATTTTTCAAAACCCATTTTCCTTCATTTTTTTGTGTTTCCTTCACTTTCATGAAAAGTGTTTCTTATGTTTGTTTCACCAAAAAATATGGGCGGAAAGTACTTTCCACCACTTTTCTTAGTTTGGTTCAACTTGAAAAAGAAGAAAACAAATGATGTGTGAATAAATTACCTCACTTTCTAGTGTTTTGTTCAAATAAAAAAAACGAAGAAAGTAGACTATGGTCACCATGGTGTGCTTACCACCCTTATAACATAAATTTATTTCCAACATAAATTGAGAGGTGAACATATATCAACCGTCACATAAAAATATTTAAAATTTTGAGAGACTAATTTGTAATTTTATAAAAAGTTTTGAAGTAGTGATTTACAACATATTCAAAGATTTGAGGGGATAATTCCAAAATCATATAATCATCTCATATAACGAAGAATCAAAATGCTCAATGAATAAGACATAATTGAATGTCATAACAACCAATTGATTACAAGTACATCAATCGCCAGCATATAATATCCAAGACTGAATCAAGGTTGAAACCAACTCGAGAGAAACCAAGACTCGAACAACCGAAGATTGAAACTAAACAAAAACTTAACACAATTTATAGAAAATGTGCTCAGAAAAGGCCATTTTCTTCATTATCTACATCACCATGAAGTTTATAATAGCAATATTGGCTGCATTTATTGCCTCGCCAATTGATTACTAGTATAAACTTTGGTTGCATACATTATATATCCGGTCATCATCATAGCATAATATCATATTATCAGTGTCATAACAGCCAATGCCAATAACTAAAAACCAAACACCAGGTCATATAACCAGGAACTAACAACCAAGCACCAAGTTATGAAAACCAGCATGTAATGCACAAATAGCCAACACAAAGGAAACCAAACCAAGGCTGAAAGCAAGGCCGAGACTAACCGACCTTTATTAGAACTAACGTGACCCAATTCTTATATAACATGACGCTAACTAAGACTAGCATGACCCAAATAATGATTAACATGAATACGACTAGAACTAACATGAGCGCATCTAGAACTAACATGATGTAAATTAGAACTAACATGGAAGAAACTAGAACTAACATGATATACGTTAGAACTCACATGACATAAATCAGAACTAGCATGACCCCAGGTAGAACTAACATGACCTCAGTTAGAACTAACATGGGTGCAGAAACTAGAACTCACATGGCATAAATCAGAACTAGCATGACCCCAGGTAGATCTAAGATGACCTCTGTTAGAACTAACATGGGTGCAGCTAGAACTAACACGATATAAATTAGAACTAACATGTCATGAATTAGAACTCACATAGCGTAAATTTGAACTAACATGGGCTACGATAGAACTAACATGACCTTTATTAGAACTAACGTGACCCAATTCTGAACTAACATGAGATAGAACTAATCGACCTTTATTAGAACTAACGTGATCCAATTCTGAACTAACATGACTCCAACTAAGGCTAGCATGACCCAAATGTCTCAGTTAAGAAAAGCTCAACAATTTATAGAAAATGTACTCAGAAAATGCCCTTTTCTTCATTATTTGCATCACCATGAAGTTTATAATAGCAATGTTAGCTGCATTTATTGCCTCGCCAATTAATTACTAGTATAAACTTTGGTTGTACACATTATATATCCAGTCATCATCATAGCATAATATCATATTATCAGTGTCATAACAGCCAATGCCAATAACTAAAAACCAAACACCAGGTCATATAACTAGCAACTAACAACCAAGCACCAAATTATGAAAATCAGCATGTAATGCACAAATAGCTAACACAAAGGAAACCAAACCAAGGCTGAAAGCAAGGCTAAAAGCAAGGCCGAGACTAACTGACCTTTATTAGAACTAACGTGACCCATTCTTATCTAACATGACGCCAACTAAGACTAGCATGACCCAAATAATAATTAACATGAATTTGGCTAGAACTGACATGAGCGCATCTAGAACTAAATTAAAACTAACATGGAAAAAAACTAGAACTAACATGATATAAGTTAGAACTCACATGGCACAAATCAGAACTAGCATAACCCTAAGTAGAACTAACATAACCTCAGTTAGAACTAACATGGGTGCAGAAAGTAGAACTCACATGACATAAATCAGAACTAGCATGACCCCGGGTAGAACTAACATGACCTCGGTTAGAACTAACATGGGTGCAGAAACTAAAACTCACATGGCATAAATCAAAACTAGCATGACCCCAAGTAGATCTAAGATGACCTCTGTTAGAACTAACATGGGTGCAGCTAGAACTAACACGATATAAATTAGAACTAACACGTCATGAATTAGAACTCACATGACGTAAATTTGAACTAATATGTGCTACGATAGAACTAACACGAACTTTATTAGAACTAACGTGACCCAATTCTGAACTAACATGAGATAGAACTAACCGACCTTTATTAGAACTAACGTGACCCAATTCTGAACTAACATGAGATAGAACTAACCGACCTTTATTAGAACTAACGTGACCCAATTCTGAACTAACATGACGCCAACTAAGACTACCTTTATTAGAACTAACGTGACCCAATTCTGAACTAACATGACGCCAACTAAGACTAACATGACCCAAATGTCTCAGTTAAGAAAAGCTCAACACAAGAAATTCAGAACTTGGATATCAGTTAAGAAAATCTTAACAATTCATAGAAAATATGCTCAGAAAAGGCCCTTTTCTTCATTATCTGTGTAATGATCGTGAAATTTGATACTAGTTAAAATAATTTTCAGGTATTTTAAAATAGTTAATTATTATTTTTAAAAGAGTATTTGTATTTTTCTAGATTTTCTAGATTTTCTATGATTTAAAGTCCAAGTTTTATATTTATTTAAATGATATTAATATTTATAAATTAATTTTGTGCGATGAAAATTTCTGAAATTAATCTGTTGTATTATTGATACTGCTACGTATTATTTTTTAAAAACACGTTGTATTATTATCATTAATTACATATTATTTCGTATAATACGTTGTATTATTAATTACATATTATTTGTGTAATTTGTTGTATTATTTTAAATATTACATATTAGTTGTTGTATTAGTACAACTGGTATGTTTTTCTATATGGATAATTATCCCATAATTATTTGATTTTAAATATAAGAAATTATATTTTTCTTTAATTATTCTTGTTTAATTATATAATTTTCTTGTATTATTTCCATTGTTGCGTATTATCGGTTGTAATACTACAACTGGTACGTTTTAATGTGTAGATAATTATCCAATAATTATTTATTTTATTTTGTAATTATTATCATTTTTAAATATTTTTCTAAACCCTAATTTCCCCCCTCTATCTCTATATATATAATATATATATATATATAATATAATAGTATAATATATATAAATATATATATATATATTATATATATTTATATATATATATATATATAATATAATATATATATATATATATGATAATATTTTGTTTTTTCCTCTCCTTCTCTTCTTTCCAAGACTCGCCGCCACATCTTCCACCCGAACCTCCGCCGAAGCCGCCGCCGACCTGGCGTGAACCCATCACTAATCCGCCCACGCCGAAGATCCTCCTGCCCAGTCGCTATCCCCCAACCTACGTGTAGCCCCCAACTCCTGACCTCCATGCCTCGAACTCGCCAACCACACGCCCAGACTCGGCTTTGCCCATCGGCTGATGAAGCTCCTCCACCCCTGAGCTCATTGAAGACTCCCTCCAGCACTGCCGACCTCCCACGCCCGCGAGAACCTTCACCCTCAAGACCAGTGACAAACTCCCTGAGATCGCACCGCAACACCCGACCAGCCCCTAGTAGGCGAGCTCCCCCAGCTCTCCCGACCGCATACCATTAACTTCGACGATGCCCCAAACCAACGCCGGCCTCCTCTATCCCTCCCCCGCTCGGCCTCCCCTTCGTCCCCCTAAGTCCGCCTGAGCCACCGCCTTCACAAGCTCTGACAGCCCTTCCCTCAGATCTCCTCCAGATCCCACGTCGATGACGTGCTCGCCACTCACGTCGTTCAGCCATTGAATTCCCCGACGTCGCCGAGCCCATCACCACCATGCTCAGATCCGACCTCGCCTTGGCCGCCGCTCGCCTTGGTCGCTGTTCACCGTCGGACGCCGCGCTCCACTCACCAAGATCCCCGCCGGACGCGTTCTACCCGCGCTTAGATCAGATCCTCGCCGTCGACGTCAACTCGTTCGACGAAACGCCTAGGAAAGATCTCACTTCTCTTTGACTGGTCTTTACAATTTTTGTTATACTTTAATTAAGTATATGCATGATTCCGACTCTCGATTTAATATCACATTACTTATTTATTATCGTAAATTAATTTTGAGTAAGATCCTCGCTCTGTTATTTTATTACGTATAATTTTTAGATCTGTTAATAATTTTTTGCGTGGGCTTGATGAATAATATTGAATGTATAGTAATTATGTGATAATTAGTATTTTTAGGATAAATATAATAAATTAAAGAATTTATTTTGGGTAACGGAATTATTTTAGATTAATTATAACATTTATGGAAGGAAATTATTTTAGAATGATAAGTGTTTTTAAAGAAGTTATTTTGGAAAAAGATTATTTTTGTATTATGACCGTGTGATTGATAGTTGTAGAACACGACATTTTATGTACATTAACACCGACATGTTGACACTCTTATTTATACTCACTCATGTCATATATGCACACCTGATTCATTGCTAGCTTATATAGTCATGTTCATCATATGATTTGCATAAAATTAGTTGTATTTATTTATTATTTCTTGTTTTGTTGAGAATCGCTAGTAGTTCATGTCCTTAGTTGCCTAGCGTGTCGTGTACAAGACCTAGATACCTGTGTATTATTGACTTAGAGAAGCGAGAAGAGTTGGGATGAGGAAGTCATGGTTCATGTAATCAGATAAGGCTGTTGATATATCTTCCAGGCTCACACCAGTGGATCGGTGTTGCCACTGGGGTTAGTTTGTTGAGTCATAGTAGATCGGTGTCGCCACTGGAATTGGTTGGTTGGGTCAAAGTAGATCGGTCTCGCTACTTTGGTTCATGAATTTATTTGATTGGATGCACGTAGGGATATGCGAATAGTTAGTTATCCGATAATATGAGTGTTGACTCTGTGTGAGATATGAACCAGTGACATGTTATAGGATGGCTAGTTACATGACTTGTTACCAGTGGATCGTGTTGGACCCTAGAGGGGGCTTGTCTTAATTTTATTGCATAATTATAGCCTCTTGACCCTAATCACCCCCCTCTAGGGTCCAACAATTGGTATCAGAGCTTGGTCTCCATATTAGTTTTTAGTTTAATCACCTTAGAGAAAAGATCTTATGGAGGCTTCAATGAATGTGCATATGTTAGAAGGACAATCCACCACTAGACCACCTCTCTTCACCGGTAGTAATTTCGCTTATTGGAAGGCTAGGATGAGAATTTACCTTCGTTGCATTGATCTTGACATCCTAGAGCTCATAGAAAAGAAATATGTAGAGAAGTCCAAAGTCGGGAACATGACCGATGGAGAAAGGCACCAAGCCAATCTCAATGCTAAGGCTATGAATGCCTTAATTTGTGGTCTTTCCCCCAACGAGTATAATAGGGTTTCCACGTGTGCAACCGCATACGAAATATGGGTGAAATTGTGTATTACACACGAAGGAACCCCCAAGTTAAGGAATAGCTCAAGGTCCATGAGAAGAAGCTCAAGGGGAAGGAGAAGGAGGAAGTGCCCTCACGGGAAGTTGAGGAGCCATCACCAAAATTGAAGACTTCTCAAAGAAGCTAGTGATTACTCCTCTCCGTCATCGGATAGTGAAGTGGATTTTTCTAGAGAAGTGGTGGCTCATCTCTCTAGAAGAATCTCTAGACTCATAAAAATGAATAAGAAATTTAACCCCCGATCTAATAACAAATTTCCTTCACGTGTAGGAAAATCGAATGCAATGAACCGGGCCACATCACTAAGGATTGCCCCAAGCTCAAGGAGAAGTACATGAAGTACAAGAAGAAGAAGGCTATGTATGTCGGATGGGAAGAATCCAAACCAAGTGATTCGGATAGTAATGAAGAAGGAGCCAAACTTGCTCTTCATGATCCCAACATTTGTTTCATGGCCCATGAACAAGAGGTAATATCCGAGACCGAAAGTGAATCTTTCTACATGCAATGTGACATAGCTACGGCTCTAGAAGAATTAAACTTTGAATTTAAGAGAATGTCAAAAGAATACTCTTCGTTTAAAAAATTGCATGCTTCTTGTGATATTAAGCTAGAACAATTAGCAACCTCTCTTGCACTAAAAGATGAATTGCTAGGAGATCTCGATTTCGAGAATAAGCAATTAAGATTAAAGATTAAGAGACTAGAAATTAACAGTGGTAGGATTAGACCCACTCATGTTTATGATAATTATAATCATCATGGTAGAAATAGATTTCATAGATCTCATGCTCATACACACAAGAGAAATTTTGTGTGCACATATTGTATGAAACATGGACACATTTCTACTCATTGTAGGATTAAAGACAACCATGATTTTTATGAAATGATATGGGTACCCAAAGGTACCAAGACTACTAACCACCAAGGACCCAAGACTTGAGTACCTAAAGTCACAACATCTTCATCTTCATCTCTTGTAGGGAACATCACGACAACGACGTAAGGAGATGTGGTACCTTGATAGTGGTTGCTCACATCATATGACGGGCAATAAAGAGTTATTTGCAACCCTATCAAGGATTGAAGGAGGTAGCGTCTCCTTCGGCGGTGGTGAGAAAGGTAAAATCATTGGTATCGGGTCTATTGGTAAGAAACCCTCACCCACAATTGAAGATGTTTATTTAGTAAGTGGTTTGAATCATAATCTTCTTAGCATTAGCCAATTGAGTAATAAAGGTTTTGATATTTCCTTTAAACCGGATAAATACATCATTAGTATGAATGGAAAAATTATTTTTATTGCTAATCGCAAATCTAATGTATATATTTTTGAGATGAATAAACTAGTGAATCAAGATGTGAAGTGTCTTGCGGCAATTGATGAAAACCCTTGGATTTGGCATAAGAGACTTGGACATGCAAATATGGAATTGATATCAAAATTGTCTAAGAGAAATCTTGTAAAAGGGTTACCTAGCTTGTACTTCATCAAAGATACCATATGTGAGGATTGTGCTAAAGGTAAACAAACAAAATCTTCCTTCAAATCCATCAATGAGGTATCGACTTCTAAACCCTTGTAATTGCTTCATCTTGATTTGTTCGGTCCTATGCATGTTACCTCTCTTGGAGGCAAACACTATGTTTTTGTGATTATTGATGATTTCTCTCGTTTTACATGGACTTGAAGAATTTGCTAATCATGTTAAAAGAATTGAAAATGAAAAAGATTTGAAAGTTGTTAAAATAAGAAGTGATCATGGTGGTGAATTTCAAAATGAATTTTTCTATGATTTTTGTGCTCATCATGGTATAACTCATATGTTTTCCGCTCCTAGAACACCACAACAAAATGGTGTTGTTGAACGGAAAAATCGCACCATACAAGAGATGGCACGCACTATGCTAAATTCATTTGATTTGCTAAAATATTTTTGGGCCGAAGCCGTCAATACGGCTTGCCATGTTTTAAATCGTGTGTTGATTAGACCAAAGCTTAAGAAAACTTCTTATGAACTTTTTTATGGAAAAACTCCTTTTATTGGTTATTTTCGTATCTTTGGTTGCAAATGTTTTATTTTAAATACAAAAGATCACCATGATAAATTTGATTCCAAAATTGATGTTGGTATTTTCTTAGGTTATGCACCTCGAAGTAAGGCTTATAGGGTCTTCAATAAACGAAGTCTCGTTGTTGAAGAATCTATAAACGTTACTTTTGATGAGACTAATGTTGGTTCTCAAGTTGTTTTACCTAGAAAAGATGATGATGATGATGTTGAGGGAGGATTGGACTTTTTACAAATCAATGATACTCCCTCTATAGAAGCTCAAAAGGATGTAGATAGCACCAATGCTCAAGAACAAGTTGAACCACCTAAAGCTTGGAAATTCACATCAAACCATCCAAAGGAACAAATTATTGGAAGCCCTTCAAAAGGAGTTATTACTCGCTCAAAAGCCTTGAGTGAGTGTGGTAATGTTGACTTCCTATCTCAACTAGAACCTAAAAAGATTAATGATGCTTTAAATGATGAATTTTGGGTTTTGACTATGCATGAAGAACTAAATAATTTTCAAAGAAATGATGTTTGGAAATTAGTTCCTAGACCTAACAATGCTAGTGTTATTGGTACTAAATGAGTTTTTAGAAACAAACTTGATGAACATGACATTGTTACTAGAAATAAAGCTCGATTGGTTGCCCAAGGATACAATCAAGAGGAGGGCATAGACTATGATGAAACCTTTGCACCGGTTGCAAGGTTGGAATCTATTAGGATGTTTTTGGCATTTGCTAGCTTTAAAAATTTCAAACTATTTCAAATGGATGTCAAAAGTGCTTTCTTAAATGGTTTTATAGAAGAGGAAGTGTATGTTGAGCAACCCCCCGGTTTTATAGATCATGCTTTTCCTAATCATGTTTACCGGGTACAAAAAGCTTTATATGGGTTGAAACAAGCTCCTAGAGCTTGGTATGCTCGCCTCTCTAGTTTTCTTGTTGAAAATGGTTTTTCAAAAGGATCTATTGATAACACACTTTTTATGAGAAAAAGGAAAAATGATTTCATTTTAGTTCAAATATATGTGGATGACATCATTTTCGGTGCTACTAATGAATCCTTGTGCAAGGAATTTTCTAAAGTTATGCAGGATCACTTTGAGATGAGTATGATGGGAGAGCTTACATTCTTTCTCGGGCTCCAAGTCAAGCAAACTAAGGATGGGATCTTCATTTCACAAAGCAAGTATGCGAAGGAATTGGTGAAGAAATTCAAGTTGGAGAATTCTAAGCATGCGCCTACTCCCATGAGTACTAGTGTTAAGCTTGATGCGGATGAGAGTGGTGAAGATGTGGACCAAAAACTATACCGAGGTATGATAGGTAGTCTTCTTTATCTCACCGCTAGTAGACCCGACATCATGTTTAGTGTATGTGCATGTGCACGTTTTCAAGCTTCTCCCAAAGCGTCTCATTTAATTGCGGTTAAAAGAATCATTAAGTATGTTAATGGAACTTTTAACCTTGGCTTATTTTATCCAAAAAGCACCACTTTTGATTTATATGGTTTTTGTGATGCCGACTTTGCCGGATGTAAGGTAGATCGCAAGAGTACTAGTGGAACATGCCAATTCTTAGGAAATTCCCTTGTTTCTTGGGCTTCCAAGAAACAAAATTGTGTTGCATTGTCCACTACGGAAGCGGAATACATTGCCGCCGGCTTATGTTGTGCTCAAGTTTTATGGATGAAACAAAGTTTAGTTGACTATGATTTGAATTTTCAAAATATTAAAATCTTTTGTGATAACACAAGTGCTATAAATATTTCCAAAAATTCGGTTTTGCATTCTAGAACTAAACATATTGATGTACGCCATCATTTCTTACGCGATCATGTAGAGCGACAAGATGTATCCCTAGTGTTTGTTGACACAAAATCTCAACTAGCGGATATATTTACTAAGCCTCTTGGAGAGGATGATTTTTGTCGCATAAGAAATGGTTTGGGCTTATGCACTATGTGAAAGTTCTACATTGCTTGCTTGTTTAGTTGCATCTTGCATTTTGCATTTCTTTCCCCATTTTTGATGGTGACAAAGGGGGAGAGAAATCTCCTCATTTGTTGCATATATTTAGGGGGAGCTCATAGATAGGGGGAGCACCTATCTATAAGCTATTTTATTTTTGCTCTTATATAATGGTTGGTTGTCATCATCAAAAAGGGGGAGATTGTTAGCCCTTATGTTTTGATGATGTTCTTACAACCACCATTATCGGTACTAATGGCTTATTGAGTATAAATGTAGTAAATTCATTTGTCAAGCTCGTTAGTGCCATTAATGGAGGATGGATGGAATATATGCTACAACGAAGATATCCAAAGGAGGAGGAGGCCAAGAGATGAAGCAACGTTATTTCAAGAACGACAAATTCGAATAAAAGCTTCATCCGATTCAAGCTATATCAAAGCTCAAGTATATTGCTCTCTATATGAGGATATTAGCTTTCTTTTGTTTTTCTCTCTAGTGCTAGAATGTTACAATCTGACGATCTTTGCAACAACTGATGAAAGCTCTAATCAACAGCCTTCACAATCAACATCGGGAGTTATAATTTGACGACTCTCACATATCAAAGAGCTAAAGCAAAGATTACAAAACGACGATCTTTGCAACGTTCTGACAGAAAGAGACTACGAATCAACGGTCTCTTCAAACCAAGACGTGGAAGTCCTCCCCGCGTACCAGCTTCAAAACGCACCGCGTTCATAGCCAAGAACGCAGCTCAGATGCAGCTTCCAACGCTGCCAACGCAGCTTCCAATGCTTCCAACGCAGCTTCCAAATCGCTACAAACGTAGCTCAGACGCAGCTTCCAACGCTGCCAACGCAGCTTCCAAATTGCTGCAAACGCAGCTTCCAAATCGCTGCAAACGCAGCTCAAGTGCAGCCTCCAAAGCGGCCAACGCAGCTTCTATCCGCTACCAAACACAGCTCTTAAATCCTGCCAACACAGCTTCTAACAAGCTGCCAACGCAGCTTCCATCCGCTGCCAAACGCAGCTTCCAAGCCGCCAAACGCAGCTTCCAACAATATGCCAACGCAGCTTCCAGCCGCTGCGTCCGAGCTTTCAGACACTGCGTTCAAGCTTCTAGACACTGCGTTTGAACACAGAATTTACACCAGAACGCGGATTTTGCGTTTGACTCGTTCAAACACGAGCTGAACGGTTTTACAACCGTCTCCCACGATCTGAGGGGATCACAACTCCACTCAGGAGTGATTTAAGGGGGCAGTTACATCCCATTAGCCCTACTTAGGAGTGAATTAAGGAGGTGGTTACACCCCTTAATCTCCTATAAATAACTAAAAATCAATTCAGTTCAGGGGTTCGGTCGGTTGGAACTTCTTGGCAGCAAAAGAAGAGATCTTGGGGAGAATTGCTGGAGCTTTGGAGATCAGCAACGGGAGCTTTCTTCATCCTTGGCTTATAGACCGATTTCAGTTAAATTAACTCTTTCATAGAGTTTCAAACCCGTTCAGAGTTCTCCACAACGTCAAATCGTGAGGAGAAGACCATGTTCCAGTGAATCAAGACGTGCGGATCGTCAACGAGAAGCAAACTCGACGCGAGCATTCGAGGGAGGCATCTCATCGCTACCGTGAAGAACCTAGATTTAAACAAAGGGGAGGATTCAGATCAATCCTCTTCTCTTTTGTAATCAGGAAATCCAATTGTAACTGAGATTAAAGGAATACAAATCAATTTTCCTTCGTTTCTTTTACTGCAAATTTTCCCACAAACAAAGGATGGCGACTCCGCTGGGGACTAGCTTCTCTGACGAAGAGGTGGTGGCGCAATCCGATGTTCATCTCACTGGAACAACCGTCAAAACTCTCATGGTAGAGTTTGATCAAGCCAAGTTTGAGGAGGCCCTCTCCTCCGGATCCTTTAGCCTCAAGGCTATGCGCAAGATCCACAAAGTCTCCAAAAAGACTAAAGCTCCAACTGCTCCAATTGCAGCCGAACCGCCTAAGGAAGACTGCTCGGAAAGCCCCTCCCCCGATGGAGTGGGCTCAGCTTCAGCCAAACCCGCGCCAAGACGATGGGTATCGGGTCGAAAGATGTCCATTAAGGCGACAAACTTGATCAACACGGATGGTGACATTGCTACAAAGGCCTTGAAGCAAGCTAAGAAGAATGCCGCTCGACGGAGGAGGAGATCCCTACGACGAGCGTATCTCCGAGATTGCCGATTCTCAAGTCAACACGAGCTTCGTGTTTGTGAGCCTAAACGCGACCCTGTTTCTGTTTCAAAACACAAGCCTCGCGTCTATGAGCCAAAACATAGGCTCTGTGTGAATAAGATTGAACGCAGCCCTAAATGGCGCATTATACAATTGAAACGCAAAGCTCAGGCATGCATTACTGAGCCAGAACGCAACCCTCAAAGGAGCGTTACAAAACAAAAACGTAGGTCTTCAGACCGCATTAACCATCCTGAACGCAGTCCTCAGCAAAGCATTCCAGAATCCAAATGCGGACATCAGACATGCGTTTGGGTAAGGAAACCCAATATAGAACCTGGTGTATACCGTGGAGCTTCGGGGCGCTGCCTCGAACCCCACCGGGGGGTATTCCATCCCCCCCGGCCCCCCTGGCCAGGGGCGCGCCGCCCCCTGGACCCCCGGCTCGCTGACCGGGCAGCGAGACCCCCGAATACTCTGCGTAGCGCGATTAGATCGAGGGGCGGATATAAGAAGTCTTTGGATTCAAGGTATCTCAACCAGATCCATGTTCACTAAGAGCCAGTCCTGTCCAATCAGGGACCGGGGGTTCCAATTCAAACCTCATGATCAGTGAGTAGTTCTCTTCGAATCTTCACAACTGATTTGAGAAAGTTCATATCAAGATAAAGACCAATGCAACAAATCATTCGTTCATTCCAATGTGAACGACTGATTCCTACGGTCCTCTCGGGATGTCAATGCTGCTCATATGCGGCCAAACTGTTGGTGTTCGACCAATTTACGAACGTTGCTTTGCCCAACCAACGACGACGTTCTCACAGGAAGAAGTCTCCAAAGACCGAATATCTTGGGGTCACTATCAACGTGATCGGTAGAGGAAAAGTCTTAGGTCCTAGTTCCGATGACTCTGAGACAAGTCGTTCACCGACCGTCAGAGAAATCGCTAACGAGTTTGAAGGAATCTACCAACGCACTCGGACGCGAACATGAGCCATTCCCCCTGTCAACTATCGGAGGTTAGCCACAAGAACTAATTCCGATGATGAACACTCGGCCATTGCGGAGTCTCAATCATCAAGCTCTTTCATTGGGCATGAGAGCTTCACCCACATGGCAGAACATTCTGAAGATCTTTCAAAGAGGGTTGCTGAGCAAGACGTCATGCTCAAATCACAGCAGAAGGCCAACAATGAACTCATAGCCCTGTTGAATCAACTCATCGTAGACAAGGCCAAATCTCAGAAGACAGATTCGCCAACTAGGCAAGAATCCTCCCGGAGAGGAAAAACATCTTCATCCCGTCCTCACACAAGCAAAGGGAAGGAAAAAGTGGTTGATGACACGGCTTCTGACCAAGAAGCCCACAACCTAGAATCATCCTCTGATGAAGGAAGAGAGACGGAGAACGAACAGAATCTCCAGTCTGTCAAAATGGAAGAATTGAAAGCCCGCCTCAATGTCATTGCTAACAGAAGCGAGCTCCAAGATGAGGGAGTTGTCAGGCCCTATCCTGCCGAATGGGATGCAGCCCCTTATCCTCTAAAGTTTGAAGTCCCGACGCTACAAACTTTTGACGGCACGGGATCACCAAACCAACATATCTATCATTTCAAGTCACAGACTGGGAATGTGATATCAAACGATGCCATACTGGCTCGATTGTTCATTGGCACCCTCAAGGGAGTTGCTTTTGAATGGTTCAGGAAATTGCCTACCGGATGTATCAAAAAATGGACAGATCTAGAGAGGCTCTTCCTATCAAGATTCTTTGAAGATGATACGGAAGTCTCCATCCATACCCTTCTCGCCACTAAGCAGAAGAAGAGGGAGTCCGTCAAAGCCTTCGTCAAGAGGTTCCGAACCATGGCTCTCTGGTGTTCGTCAGGTATGACACAATCTACCTTAGTAGAGACCTGTCGGCACAACTTGCAAACCGACCTCCTTGCCCGAATAGGGGTTGCAGAATGTCGTTCCTGGAGATAACTAATCTCTCAAGGCGAACATGCTCAAAAGATTATTGTCAGGATCAAAGCTGAAGAACAAAGTAGGCAGGATCCACCTGAGCAATCGGACCAAGCCCAATCTTCTCCTGAGCAATCGGACGAAGCCCAATCTTTTCAGTCAGAAGGGGAAGATACTACAACCACTGAAGCCAATCCTCTTCAGTAAGATGATAGGTCCAACAACTATCACGTTAATGATCACCTCTGATAGTCCTTTTCCTCCAAATTCCCCCACCAATCCTCTTCAAGTAGGATGGCGGGTCCACCAAAACTATCACGTTAACCGTCACCTCTGATAGTCATTTTTCTCCAAATTCCCCCATCAATCCTCTTCAAGTAGGATGGCGGGTCCACAAAACTATCACATTATCAGTTACCTCTGATAGTCAAACTCCTCAGATAATGGCCTACCAGGTGATGTGTCTCTATTCCGACTTCATGGATAGTGCCCCACTAGGTGATGTGCCTTGTCTACCTCTTTTTATTCCCCTGCTAAGTTTTAATCAAGACTGGGGGTTGGTTACTTGGAATCCATTAGATTAAGAGTAATGAATCTTTCACATCGTCAAGTTAACATTACACTTCTGACGATCATCACCCCACAGAGTATGAATGCAGCTGGCATCGATCTAATTTGTCACGTTAACAATATACCTCTGACAATCAACTTATCAATCCTTACCAATAGGATGATAGGTCCTCAAAATTGCTCAAATCGTAATCTTTCCCAGCAAGACACTAAGTCTTCAAAATCTTAGTATCAAAATTCATCGCTTCTGATGATAAACTCACTTAGCAATTCTCCCCAGCGAGACGCTAGTCCCCAAAATCTTGTTCAAATCACAAGTACACATTCTCTTGTCATGTTAACATCATACCTCTGACAATCCACTTATCAATCCTCCTTAATAGGATGATAAGTCCACAAAGTTGCTCCAATCACAACACAAATCCTGTCACGTTAACACTAAACCTCTGACAAAATCCACTTATCAATCCTCGTCAATAGGATGATAAGTCCACAAAGTTGCTCCAATCGTAACACAAATCATGTCACGTTAACACTAAACCTCTGACAAAACCCACTTATCAATCCTTGTCAATAGGATGATAAGTCCACAAAGTTGCTTCAATCGCAGCACAAATCCTGTCACGTTAATACTAAACCTCTGACAAAACCCACTTATCAATCCTCATCAATAGGATGATAAGTCCATAAAGTTGCTCCTATCGCAACACAAATCCTGTCACGTTAACACTAAACCTCTGACAAAACCCACTTATCAATCCTCGTCAATAGGATGATAAGTCCACAAAGTTGCTACTATCGCAACACAAATCCTGTCATGTTAACACTAAACCTCTGACAAAATTCACTTATCGACTCTCTTCAATAGAGCGATAAATCCACAAAGTTGCTCCAATTGCAACAAATTCCTGTCACGTTAACACTAAACCTCTGACAAAATCCACTTGTCAATCCTCTTCAATAGGATGATAAGTCCACAAAGTTGCTCCGATCGCAACACAAATCCTGTCACGTTAACACTAAACCTCTGACAAAACCCACTTATCAATCCTCGTCAATAGGATGATAAGTCCATAAAGTTGCTCCTATCGCAACACAAATCCTGTCATGTTAACACTAAACCTTTGACAAAACCTACTTATCAATCCTCGTCAATAGGATGATAAGACCACAAAGTTGCTCCTATCGCAACACAAACCTGTCATGTTAATATCACACCTCTGACAAAATCAACTTATCGACTCTCCTTAATAGAGCGATAGGTCCATAAATTTTAGTCAAGTTAACATCACACCTCTGACGATCAAACCAACTTATCGGCTCTCTTCAATAGAGCGATAAGCCCATAAAATACTGTTAGGTTAACATCACACCCCTAACAGTCAAACCCCCCAATGAACTTGTTAATCCTTTTTCAACAAGAATAGCAAGTTTTCATTAAAAAAATCCCCAGGGGATTAAATATTTTCTAGAATTATCTCACTCTAAGTAAAAATTCATG
Organism: Asparagus officinalis; assembly: GCF_001876935.1. NCBI lineage: Eukaryota > Viridiplantae > Streptophyta > Magnoliopsida > Asparagales > Asparagaceae > Asparagus > Asparagus officinalis. The sequence goes on along the minus strand of NC_033803.1, from coordinate 55,827,125 downwards.
CCAAGTTAATATTACACCTCTGGCGCTTCCAACTTTCTTTTAGTGTTCCAAGTAACATAGGAAGAAATAACAACAAAGTCTACGTATTCAATATCGTAGCACCAAAAATTCATGTCTTTCACGCATGGGGAATTTTATCCCAAATTCTAAGTAGGGATAAGCCTACGCCTAATACGCGTTGCCGGTTAGTCTTTTTCCGTAAAAATGACAAAGTCTATGTATTCAAAATCATAGTATCAAGTCTAAGAGGGTTCATTCTCTTAGCACAACGTTACATGTGGAACGGACTTAGATAATCCACATGCTAGCCCGACTCAATCGGTAGTCGGTAAAGGCTTATCAAATCCGTTGATGGTTGAGGGTTTGCCAAAAATCCTATGCACGTTTGCAGGCCCATCAGATTAATGGATGTGAGCCGAGACTTAAAACAGATGAGCCAAAGACAAGTCTCAAAGACTTAGTTAAAAATGCACGGAAGCCACTTCCATGTCTTAAGTCAAAACGTTGAGGTCACACCCGTGTTCCAAATTCAACATGCAAGGGTGATACCCGCATCTCAAGTTCAAAATGCAGGGTCCACCCCCACATTCCAGAAGCAGGATTATGGCGCATACCGTCACACAGGTCCTACATGGCAAATCCCTTCAACCAAGATGCCTTCGAAGCAAGTGCAGAGAACAAATCCTTTACCATAAGGAATCAATAGTTCCAAAATCAGAGTTTAGATCCAAAGTATTTTAAAAATTCGTCCCAGTCAACTGCGAACTTTCGAAAACTTTGGAGGGGGTTCTGTAGGCTGTCTAAAAATCACAATAGATAGCTGATCCTCATCAAAACACCGATGATGGAAGTTACACTCTGACGACTTCCCGAAGGTTACAATTTGAAGACTTTCACGTAGACTGATGAAGGTTACAATCTGATGATCTTTGCAATAACTGATGAAAGCTCTAATCAACAGCCTTCACAATCAACATCGGGAGTTATAATCTGACGACTCTCACA
>NC_033803.1:55783577-55825120 GCF_001876935.1 Asparagus officinalis | reverse complement strand
TTCACTTATATAAATATAAAATATAATATACTTGTTACACATTTCATATTTATAATTTTGTTTAGCCATATATATATGAAACAAATGATATAACTATATGTATACATGTATTGTTGCAATCTTAAAATGCAAATAAATGAAATTTTTTATTATGGCATTAAAAACGTTTATTTGAAAAATTATGTGTTTATGGATTAAGACTTTTCTATAATATTAATAGATTTTCCGAATCTATTATCCATTAAGGATTTTGGCCAAACTTGTTTAAAATTGTTTTGTCAAAACAAGTATTGATGTTTCGTATTCTTAAATAGTTTACAAAATAACTATATTTAACAAAATGGGCAAAAAAGTACATTTAAAGATTTTTTTGCTAACATGTCTATTACATATATATATCATTTCTAAAATTTTATCATTTTGGGAGTTGATTACTATACTGAATTGATTTTACAAAATTCAAGTATTTTAGCAGTTGTAGAATCTGCGAATATCTATTTTAAAATATTTATTTCTCACAAATGGGAAGTGATATTTTTCCAAAAATTATTTCTCTAACATGTTTATATACATGTCTAGAAACATACCACAAAATTTCATGATTTTTAGATTGCCCTTTACTATTTTTAATTGATTTTACAAAATCAGATACGTTAAATTTCATGATTTTTACAACCCCTAAAAATGAAAATTTCAGATTTTTAAGTTGCTTTTACTATTTTTAGGAGTTCTAATATTTTCTGCAAATAACTGAAACATGCTTTATCAAATTTTTATCCTTGTGTCTTTTTTATTTCTATTATTAACAATTCAATCATCGACATGCGTGGATGAGCAAAAATAACTTGTGTGAATAAACCCCCCCATAAACACGGCAGCCTCTCTCATTCATTTTCTAGTATATATTTCATTGATAGTTTCACATTTAATATATTATGTCAACGATTCATGACTACTGCTAAAAATGCCGGACATAAGGGTACCGTTACATATTCCCTAAAAAAGATACTCGATGACCATTGTTATTCGTAGATGACTCTCAGTGGACATATATACATAATTTGTGGCCCACTCTAAATAAGTTCAATGCAACATATTAGGAATGATAGGACATTTATGCTGTCAAAGTGCTTTGACACGAGCAATGTAAGATAAACATGTCTCTTGATCTAGTAGTTCCCTATGAAGCATGTTTCCTTGTGAGTCTTCATATAATTGACTACTTCGAAATAAAACTGAATTCAGGTAGGACATACTCAAGCTGTCTCCTTCCCCAGGATTCCGAATGACCCATAAGCCAGATTCTACAAATCGGCTTCTCTTGGATATGGGTCCGCGCGACGAAAGTGAGAAGACGAATACATTTGCAAATTAAAGGGTGGCCACTTTCAAGGAGAAATGAGGGCGATTTTTGCGTCTTTATGAGACGAGAAAGAGGCAGTGCGCGAATGAGGAGTTATAAAATTTCAAGGAGATACCTACTTGCGATCTTTGTTTCTATGTAGGAAAAGCTGAAGAATTCCCCTCTCTTCTCTCGGGGCAGAGGTGATACTAAGAGATACGAACACACCCGTGCATTCGTACCTGGGCGGCAATACCACGCAAGGTGGTTAATAAAATATAACTATAATGGTCTTATTCGCCAATTGGTGATATTACAAAGGGTTTATTCGCAATACTGTTAATTTAATCCACATAAAAACAGTTTTGTGGTAATGTATTATTTGGTCTAATTTTTTTTTTGTTATTTTTAAGTTTTTTTACTTCATTGAATTAAAAAATACCATGAAACAACTCGAATCACGTTTGACTACATTGATAATTGAATTAAAAAAATAAGTTTTTAAATAATTTGCAATCTTATATTATCCTTTGGATTAATTACAGAGAGTTAACACCATTGATACTGCCAGATTCAAATTTAGTAAAAAGACAACTTTCATAAACAAACCGTCAAAAGATCCACATTTGCCAATAAAACCAAACAAAAGATAACATCTTTACGCCCACGAAAAAAATAGAGAGAGAGAGAGAGAGAAATAGAGGAAATCTGAGCCCAAAATAGAAATAAAAGGATTAAAGAAAAATGACAAGTTAACCATTGCCTTTGCACAGATCGAAATATCCATGTCTTCTTGAAATGGACGAGCATGTAGAGACACAAGTCATGAGGAGAGTTAGTTCTTCAAAGCTCGAGCCATTATTTCAGCAATGTTAGGAGAGTACGTCAGCTGTAATCCTCACAGCATTCGGTCTTCAAATTAACCATTGTAACACAATATCCATTTAATATATCACAAAATAATCAAGAAAAAAGGTTTGAAAACTCAGTATCCGAAACAACTCGAATCGACGTTTGGCGGCCACATGATAATTGAATTAAGAAAGATGCAAGCCATCCAAGGCAATGGCATATTTCAGGCAACAATTGGAAAAGTTTAAAAAAAATATTGTTAATTCAAATGACTTTATTTCAGAGTATAGCCAATATGAACATGACTTATTATGACAATTAATTGGTGACATTTTACTTATGATTATCAAGAAATCACGTCAATATAGGAGTAGAAACGAAATAAGGAAAAATACCTGTCGCGTTGAAAAGTTCTATAGGGTTCTCTTCATTCGACTCATAATAATTCCCTTCCCTTTCTTTGGATGGCAAGCAGTAAAAAAGCTTAGTTGACTAAAAAGCATTGAGCTTTTCATGCGTTTCAAAGAGTATATTAAGAAACCCCAAGTGTGTTAGCGCCCTTTTTTAGGAGATAGGTGAGAGAGCGGAAAGAAAATTCGATCGATCGAATTGATAGATCGTAATTCGAAGAGACATTCCCAAAATTACCCAAAAAACAAAAACTTTAATTCAGAGAACATACCTCAAGCATCATAATGACTTTCTTGAAAACATTTTAACACCTTGACAAAGATTGGTTGGGGGAAATAAACCTAGATTCTGCGAGAAATTACCTGATCGAGAAAACTATCACAGGAAATCTACCATGCTTTTGCGCATCGTAGATGTTGTTGGGGCTCGAAGCCAATCGTGGGTCGTCATCGTCGCCTCTGACGATTCGGAGGATGAAGCAGGATCGGAGTGGCATCTTCGTCGCCTCGCTAGTTGGGTTGAACTTCCAGTGTGAGGAGAGGGAAAGAAGAAGTTTATGGTTTGTTTGATGAAAGAAAAGGGGAGGAGACGGAGAAACTTCTGGGAAGTATTTAGGGAGAAAAACTTATGGTTTACAGAGCGGGATCTCGAAGCTGGGGTTGGTTGAATTTTGAAGTCTACTAGTATTTAAATCCCGTGCAAAGCACGGATCTAAAAATTTTCTGCAAATAGTTAACATGTTATACAAATAAGTATTCTGCTTTAGATATAAAGTATAGCGGGGAAGGTTGAACCGAATAATTATAATAAACAGTTTGGTTATTATTCGTCTAGATATTTTAGACCCGCTACAAAACACGGTTTCTAAAAGTTTTCACAACTTGCATTGGAGACCTAATGCAATTCCACGAATCTAATCAACTGTTTAAACTGCATAAGTATCAATTACCGTAACAATGAAAGAAACCATTTAAACTCTCGAGCACATCCTTCTGTTTTGAATTGGTGGAAGATCCATTAGCAACTTCCTGTCCTTCAACATAGTTCTCTCACACCTCCAAGCGGAAAAGACTGTATATTAGCAGAAAACAAAGCAGGATAAATGAAGATTTGGAGAATATTTACTAATAGTTTACCTTCAGTCTCTGGTGTATTGCCGATTGTTCAGCCCGTGCAAGAAGGTGGGCATCTAGAATCCTGACTGAAGCGAATGAATTTTGAAGCTTTGCCAATCCAGCTTGGAGAAGAGCCACGACCATATTTGTCTTAGACTCCCATAGAGAACCCAGGAAAGTGCCAGCTCTATCAACTGTTTCAACTTCAATCTGTGCAATAGAATTTAGAAAGTTTTTATATAGTACAGAGATTAAGTTAAAACAAACTAACAGATGCAGCATTAGCACCTCTACTTCCCGCTACATTATCTTCCTTCTCATTAATGCAATAGCTTCATCTGAAAAGGGCTCATCTCGACCTGGGCACCTGACACCAGAGAATGCGAAAGCAATGCTTCAAGTTTCCTTGGGAATAAGAAATTTAAAACGATGTCCACTAAGGACATATTCAACCATAGCGGGAAGCCTTCTAATTTTTTGTAGAAATGGCAAGAAATCTATCGCTTTCTTTGCTGAAGCCTGAGTAAAATAAAAGATTTATATCATGCAAACCAAAAAAACTAATTACTTCTCCTAGAGAAAAGTTACAGTTCCTACCGTGTCAGATAAAAATGGGTTATCATATGACCACATAAAATTGGATTCCCAACTGTTAGGTGATGGAGCTAACAAATAAAATGATGCAAATGAATACATACTGTTGCAAATAAAAAGTTGGCCTTAATGTTAGTGAAATAAATAACCAATTCAATGCAAGAGAATCATTAAAAAAAGAAGAACACACAATGCATTTAATTCATACTGCAATCGGTAAAATCACATTCAACACAGCAATCAAAATAATGAAATTTCTCAAATGACAAAAACCCATTTGAGATTTGGATCCAATAACCAAAACCCATTTCTGAAAAAGTAGGATCCGAGAAAGAGAAGCCAATCCCAGTTGAGATCTCCACTCAAATGATAAGAATCTAATTAAATTTACCACGATTCTTATCAAAGGAGTCAATGTGAAGGATCCCAGAGTATAAAGATCCATCATTGACCTGAACCTCGACGGGCAAACCCACCATGCAAATGGCAACGTAGAGAAGATACTCATCGTCTCTCAGATTCTTGGAAACCATGATCTTTTGCCCCTCTCTTTCTCTCTTTCTCATCAATGATTAAGGTTCAAGTGAAATTTCTTACATTCTACTGGAAAATTTCGGCAATGGAGAGATCAAGATTAAGGTCTGCTCTTTGTGAAAATGGGGAATGTGTGAGAGAGAGAGAGAAAAAGGGAGAGAGAACGTGGAGCGGTATGAGATGGGGGTGCGCCGGTGGGGTGGTTTTCGGGTGGGGTAGTTTTCTCTCTCTTGCAGACTCGGGAGTATTTTTAGGAGGTGGAAGTTATAGTGGGAGGAGACCGGCGGAAGTTAGGGAAAATAAGGCGGAAGAATCGTGGGAGTATAAAAATGTGAATAAAAAACTTGGTTTACTATTCATTTTAACTTTTTGATTGTTCTCCTTTAGTTTATAAGTAGTAGATTAGGGGGAAGAACGTGGGTAGTAGGAGAGGGAGGGTGCGGGAAGGGAGGTAGTAGAAGAGATGAGAAATAATGACGTGGCTCCTTTGAGGGGATGACATGACTCCTTTTGATTGGTCCACCTAAGATTTATTGTTCATCAGAATATTTTTGTTGCTCTCCTTTAGGGCCCGTTTGGATAATGAAAATATTGAAAGTAAGAAGTATGTTATAGAAGTAACTTTCAAAACTATGAAGTAGGAAGTAAAGGAAATAACAAATTTTTTATTTGTTTCATATATTTTTAGAAGTAATGAAAGTAGAATTTCTTCCTCTTCATTTACTTTTTTGTTTGGATAACATTTGAAAATATTACTAGGAAGTAATTAACACATGTTGCTTCCATAATTTCAAAGTCACGTCACGCTTTTTAATTTGATCTAGCACGTTACAACCAGTTTCATGCCGCTATGACCCCTCGTCACTTGAGAGCAAGAAGAATTCTTCAACCACATAGCTTCAAAATAATTGTTTACCTCTCGCCTACGATGAAACTCCGGATGATCATAAATTCCTATGAATCTCCAATTTCTCTCCTCCCTTGCTCCTTTGATTGTAACATCAACGTTGTATTTAGACAAAGAATTAATAGACAAATTGTTCTCTTCATCCTAAAAAAAAAGTTGGCCGACGTCCATCACAAATTACTACAAAATAATTGTTAAAAGTTAAGAACAATTTTATCAATGAAAAGTTGTTAGAAGTAACTAACAAAGAAAATATTAATAAAAAATTATTTCTTTCCTAATTAATATTGCATTTCAACTACTTCCGAGCTACTTCTGAGTATTGAGGATTGGAAAAATATTTTAGAAGTAATGATGACACGTAGGCGCCAAACAAGCGTTTAAGGAAGTATTGGAAGTAAGTTCTTCAAAGAACTAAACACACTTTTTTGTTTAGAAATAGCAGAAGTAACATTTATTTTTTTTACTTCAGCTACTTCATAATTATTTCCGTGCAAACAAACAGACCATTAGTTTATAAGTAATAGATTCCACAAAACCCATGCCATACTTCAAAATTTCCCCCCTCATACTATCTGTTTCACTACGTTTCACGCCATGTCAAATCCACCTACATTGCCCAACTCCACATACGCTGTTTCCTCTTAGATCCATTTCATGGTCAGCTCTTTTCGACAAATATGAAAATTGGTTAAATTTTTTCCAAATTATATCAACATGTCCATTCAAAGGACTGCTCTATAAATTCAATTCAAATCAATGTGAACTAAAGGAAATGATGAACATCTTCGAGAAGCACAACATCCTTTCCGAACCAAACTGATTGGTAATGAACAATACTCATTTTGCGACGGTAACAGTGCTATATTTATTAACCGAAAACAATAAAATGACAGTTACAAATATTTGTATATCCCTTTATTAGGGTTATCATTTTAATATTTCTTGAAACTCAGAACCCTATTAAAATGGCAATGGAACCAGCCTATGAGCTTGACTTTACAGTATCAATAGCAAAAACTAGATCGTCAAATTTGGCCCCCGTTACTTCCTTTACCACCTTACTGTCCTTGAGAATCTTGAAGGTCGGAACGACCTTGATACCCAGCTCTTTTGCCAAAGCCTGTGATATAAAAAATGCCATGACTCTCGTGAGGTTGAAAGATAATTAGCAATGAGATAAAAGTGAGAGAATATACAGGGAAGAGCATTATCGACCTTGTTTTCTTGATTGCAGTCGAGCTTCATGAATACAACATCCTGGTATTTCTCAGACAACTTTTGAAATTTAGGAGCAATAACCTTACAAGGGCCACACCTTCATTCACGGATTTAGAATAACAAAGAGATATATCTTAATCAGAACTTTACCACATTTAGATAACAAGAAAATGATACAGACTACAGTTAAACATTTTATTGTCACGCGACATAGAGGTCTATGTTCGCTTGCAAACAGACTGTGACCTTTATCCCAAATGAAAGAAGAAGAAGAAGATGCAAGGAGGTGGTATATTTGATTATCGCCCAAGTAATTTACATGTTTATCTCGTAAATAGTTCAAGTTTAACTCTTCACATGGGAAAAAAATAAAAATTAAATTATATCAATCATAAATACAATACAAATCCTTAGAAATACGGGTGCACATGGTTCAGAATACCATGCCCTTATCCGCTTACCAATCATGGACGCACGGATACGGATTCGCGGTAAGAAAAAACTGATATCCGTATCCGCTCAAATCGAATACATATATGGGTATACTGGCGGATATATAAGTTGATATACAAAACAGATATGAGAAAACCTTAAAATATTAGAAAAAAAATTGATAGCTCATATGATACAAAAAAAGCTCATTAATATTTTTGTTATATCTAAAAAGCTAACATTAGATCTCTTGATCATCAAAATTAACATCAAATCCATTAATCCAAGAATTAAAGCCAGTGCAACTGTACGACAACTATATATGCAGACCTTTTATACACAAATCAAAATATTTCACTATATATCCAATATCCAGAACTGTATCCTATCCGTTGTAGGTTTTAGTAACCATATTCATATTTATTTCCTCGGATACAGATATTTTTGTGCACCTCTATCTAGAATTATTAGATTGAACGCATTCGACTTTGACATAATAATACAAAAATTCTGCAAGAAAAAAGTTTATTTTTTATGTTGATATGGTTATTACATATGTTCATTAGTAGTACAATTGTTTAGTCTTTTCAGTGCAAACACAAATTTATGGATTTTCTATTTACTATATTTGAAACGTAAAAAGAACTTTCTCATATAGTTTTCAAACTTTTTTATTTTCTGAGGCACATTGGTTGACCTTTCACTACATGGATTAACTAGGAACTCTTGTTTTTGATTATAAACTTGGGGGAAACGTGTTTTTCTTTAGTTTGCAACTTCTTTCATGCATATATGAGGCAGTCATGTAGTAAACGAGTTTAAGCAACTATGGTAACTGAAGTTGTACATTCTCAGGTCTGAGAATCTCCTCTAGCTTTCTTCGAGAAGGAGGAAAAAAATCTTACCTCATGTGGAATATTAATATGTCCTTGTTGAATATTGAGATACAATTATTCTGTAAAATTTTTGAACTACTACTGCGTAGGGGATATCGGAGACGATTGATAAATGCAATCACAACGGACCCTACAAAAATCATATCATGATCAACACAATATTATTTATTGAAACAGAGTATTATACTATAAACTAAAAAGTAAGCTCATCTCACGCGAGCCTAGGTTTTGTCGGCAATCCCTTTGTGAGCATCGAGATGCCGAGACCACCCGCAGTCAGGTGATGCTTGAGGCATTTTCCATACTTAAGTTTTACATTGTGAATGTGATTTCTAAGTTGTGTTTTCAACGGATCTAATTTGTTTTGCTAATATCTGACCCGTTAGTTGATGGCTCGTCTTGTTATTGATATATTTTGCAATTTGAATAAACCTAATATGATCTGCTAAAATCTAATTTACGAGTCCATTAATCTAATATTTTCTGCTAATTCGCGATTTGAATTTGTATGGATTTATATCTTACTTAGATGTGTTATAATCTTATTTTATTTGTTAATCGTACTTTTGGATTCGTGTTCTGTTGAAAGCTTGAAAATTAAGTTAATTTTTTTTTTACTAAGAGGAACCAGTTATCTAGAGATTAACAGTTAAATTCTGTTCTACTATGAACCAAATACTAAAAACTATTTATTCCCTTTTAAACGAAGCACCGAATCGAACATAACAGATTAGCTAGACAAAAGATTAACGAACTATTTGCTAATTACTTGGCTCACTTCCACCGTTATCCACAGTTAACTCAAATTAGTAAAGGATAATTTTGAATTAGGAGTATTAATTACCATTGAGTGTACATATCAAGAACCACAACCTTCGATCCTGCCCCCTTAACGAGCGGCCAAAAGGTGTCCTTGTTCACCTCCGTCACCTGACCCACGGTCGGAACCGACGTCGTGTCCAAGCTCGGCCGGGCCAAGCAGCACCGAACCGGACATATCCCGAATCGAACCGGTCGAGGTTGGAAATGCGAGCGATTAGCAGGAGGTGACGCGGTTGGAGAGAAGGCGATGGTGATGATGAGAGGAATGAAGGTGGAGACGGCGACAGAGAGAACTGGAGCGCCATTGTTGGGGAATTTTACAGGATTTTGAGTTTGCGATTTTTGGGGGAAATGGAGTTTTAGTCAAGAAGGGGGAGTTAAAGATGACGGGAATAGCCTTGGGGTTGTGTGGATGATGGATGAGGAGGCCGAAGATGGTCGGGGGTAACTTAGTAAATTGAGGATGGCGTTTGTGTGGTGGCTTTGTTCTGTGTTTGATGAATCAGATTTCGAGAGGTGCTGGCCATAGAGAAGACGAAGGAAAATGGTTCTGATTTTTTTTTTGTATTTTTGACATTTTTTGTATTTTCGTATTTTTTATTATTTTATTATTTTTTGTCTTCGACCGTTACGGACAAGGGGAGTGATAATTGTGCAATTGGGTCGGGTCGGATCTTTGTAATATGTAAGATCAGATGCAGACATGAAGATGTTTTGATACCATGTCCAGTTTGTTGACCTTCGTGTTTTGATGATGTTTAACAAACAATTTATCACTAATGTTGTTTGTCTAGTATTTGTGTTTTCTTATTTATTATAGACAAACAACATAGTTGGAGGATGGATGGAATCGAGCCTTAACGATCATATCAAATGGAGGTTGGCGGAATTGTGGAGTGAAGCAACGTCAATTCAAGTTAAAGATCCAATTACAAGCTTCTTCCGCAAAGTTTACCAAGTCATGCTCATTGAAGACCTTCATCAAACTTGGGTATATTTAGTATAGGTTTATATTATGTGTGTTTAATACTCTAAGCTCAATATCATATACACACACAATATTGGATTTTCTCACAAAATGAGCTATTTTGAGAAAACTTTGTGATATTGTTTTATTGACCATGTTTACTTTATATTCATGTGTTATAATATTTATGAAGACATTTCATAAAGTTTCAATATGCATTTAAACTCTTTTTGTCAAAAACATGTTCTTAACAAATTCATATTCATGCGTGTTTTTACAAAATATTGAGTTTTCACAATTGAGAAATGAAAATTGAAAATTTATTTTTGTAACATGTTTGTTTTCATGTTTATAAACATTTTGCAAAGTTTCATCAAGTTTGGAATTGATTTGTTATGTTTAATGGAATTTACAAAATCATGTTTTTGTTCGTGCACATGTTCGTGCATGTTTTATAAAACAGATGAGTTTTTATAAATGGGAAGTGATATTCAATAAATTCTTTCTTTGAAATGTTTATCTACATGTTTAAAAACTTCCCTCAAAATTTTACTATTTTTGGAGTTGATTTACTGTGCCCAATTGATTTTACAAAATCGTGTATGTCTGCAGTTTTTCAGAAACTGTAAATCTGTGTTCAAACATTTATTTATCTCAACTGAGAAATTATTTTTCAGAAATTCTTTCTCTAAAATGTTCTTATACATGTGTATAACCTTCCCTAAAAATTTCATAATTTTTAGAGCTGTTTTACTTATTTTAATTGATTTTACAAAACTGATATGCACTGCTACAGTACCAGCGGTCGACCGCGCTACAGTGCGGTCGACCGACGAACTGTCTGGAAAATTCTTCCGTTTCTTACCTTGCTCGTGGTCGACTGCACCGGCCGACCCCTGCTCTATCAGTTCTGTTTCCAACGGCTATTTTTGTTACCGTTGCTGGGACTGTTTTTGTCATTTGGTTTGGGGTTTTTGGCTGAGGTTTTGGGAGGCTATAAATACCCCATTGATCTCAGTTCTAAGTACAACCCAAGAGAGAATGTTTTAACAGTTTTAAAAAGAGTTTAAGTTTGTTTAGTTTGTTTTTGGGGTTTGCTGTTACAAAGAGGAGTTTGCATCATCTGTTGAGGAATTCATCTTCAATATTCTTTCATCCTCTCTTTGTGTTGATAGAGAAGTTTCCTTAACTCTATTTCCTAGCAATTTCTACTATTGTATTTCATATCAATCTTATTGCTAGTTATTATTGAGTTAAGTTTTTATTTATATCTCATTGTTACACACACCCACTTGAGCTTATTGTATTTGCATACATAGTATATTAGGGTTGTGAGAGATTGTAACATTGAGTTGTGCTTAATTGAGTTCTCCCCTTGTATGTGAGAACAAATCATTTATATTTGTTATATTATGAGTGTTGTAAGGTTTTCGGTGAGCTAGAAAACCGAGTGTGTTGTGAAGTTTTCGGTGAACTAGAAAACCGATTGTGAGGAGTGACGTTGATCGGTGAGCGTTGAAAACCGACACTGTGAGGTGTAAACGTTATTCGGGTGAGCGTAGAAAACCCGGTTGTGATAGTGGATTTCTCCCCGGGAGTGGGGAGCGGAGACGTAGGACGGAAGGTCCGAAGTCCGTGATCATATCTTGTGTTTGAGTGTGCTTTGGCGTTTATTTATACTTGTGTTTATATTTCTTGTCGCCATTGTCATTAGCTCATTATTTATATGATCCACTATCTAGTTCATATAGTTTACCCCTTGTGTTAGTTTTATATCCTTGCATATACATATATCATATTGTATATCTCTTTGATAGGATATATCATCTTGTGTTAGTTTATATATCCTTGCATATATATATTCATCATATAGGATATATCTCATTGTTCATATTGCTTATCCTAGCTTATATTCTTGTTATATTTCATACTTGCTAGGATAACTTGTTAATTAGTTTTTATTAGATTAGTATAAGACCCTAATCACCCCCCCTCTAGGGTCTAACAATTGGTATCAGAGCTTGGTGCTCTTTGATTTAAGGTCTAATCGCCTTGAGTTAAAGATCTAAGTTAGCTTATTGTGCTAATCTAATTTTGAGCTTTATTTGTATCTTGCTTGCCTTTTATATTATGGATATGCATGGTTTAGGTTATGCCATTAATATTGCTCCTAGATTAGATAATTTCCTCTATGCCCAATGGTGTGTTAGATTTAAACTTTTTGTTCAATCTAAACACTTTGATTTATGGGAAATTATAGATGATGCTTATATTGTGCCCATTTTGGAGAAATCCAAGTGGAATAAGAATGATCATCGTATGTTTATAATGAACAATATTTTGTTAGAATATTTGCTAAATGCTCTTGATTCATCTATGCCTAACAAATTTGTTCATTTTGATAGTGCTTACACCTTATGAAAATTTATTGAAGCACATCAAGGGGACTTGGAGGCGATCCGACAAGCTTTGGAGGATCCCGCTTCAAGTTCATATGGAGCTTCATGCACACGAGCACTAGGCGATAGCCCTAGTGAGGTTTGCGAGTTCGAAACCGATAATGATTTATATAGTGATGAACTTGCTTGTGCTAGTGATAAATTATTGCATGCCTACAAGAAATTGCAAAATAATTTTATTAATTTACAAAGGAAGCATGAAAATTTAAAATCCGATCATGAGTCTTTAACTTCTAAGTTTGATATTATTTCTAATGAAAATATGATCCTTAAAGAAAACAATGAAAAATTAAAATCGGATCATGATTCTTTGCTTTCAAACTTTGCCAAGTTAACTCATGAAAAAGATAATGTCATGTTAGAAGTAAAGAACATACAAAATGATACTGCTTCTTTTATAAATAACTATTTATGTTCTACTTCTAAAAGTGCATATGTGCCTAAAAATGAAGACTTGAATCTTATGAATAAATGTATTTCATCTTTAGATTCAACTTTAAAAACATACATTAATAATCATAAGAGGCTTATGGATATGTGTGCCAAGTCTAAGTCACCATCCACTCATTATGCACATATATATAGCAAAGTTTACAAGTGCTCCATTTGTGGTCGTAAAGGCCATCTAGCTAAATTTTGCTATGATGCACACAAACATAAAAAAATCAATGCTCCTTGTGCATCTCATGTAGCTTCTTCATCACATGTACACACACATGCACCCATTGTTCATCATAAGCATGCTCATGTGTATAGATGTGATCATTGTGGTCGTTTTGGTCATTTGGCCGATTATTGTTTCGATTTAAAAAGAAAATCTTATTTGCCAAATGTTTCTAGTAGACCACATGTTTTTAAATGTGATGTTTGTGGTAGGTTTAGACATCTTACTAAATTTTATTTTGATTTGCAAAATGCTCCAAATTTGCAATTTGCTCTAAAAAGACCACATTTGTTTAATGATGTTTCTCATTTGTAAAATAATTTTAAAAGAAAATCTTTATTTGCAAATGATTCTCATGCACGAGCTAATGGTCCACAAAAACAAATGGATCTCTTTCATTGCACAAATTATAATCGGAAGGGTCATTTGAGTGAATATTGCTTTGACCATGTTAGTGCACCACATGCGCTCAAACGGGTTCATAACCCTAGGGCTTTGAGCTTAAATAATAGGGGTCATGTCCCTAAATCTTTTGGTACCAAGAGTTCTTGGGTATCAAAATAAATTTGAATTTTAAACCAAGAATTTTAATGTTTTTATCTTTTTTTTCTTGGTTTTGAAAATTATGTATTAAAATCATTTTTTTATGAAAACAAATTTTCTTTGATCAAATCTTTTTGTTTTCATGATTATTAATCTTGTTTTGATGAGAGGTTTGTATTTATATAACCCTTCGAATTTATTGGGTGTTTATTCCCAAATCATGTTTACCGGATGCTAAAATATTTATATGGGTTGTTACTAGCTCAAGAGCTAGATATAGTTGCCTCTCTTGATTTTTAAAAATCAATGATGATTTAGCTTTATACTTTTAAAGATGATTTTTTTCATAGTTCATGATTCTTGTGCGTTTTGTAATCTTTTTTTTGGAACTATGAAAATTTGTTGTGATTTGTTCTTTTGAATTCATTATATAGCTCAAATAGATGATTCAAATTTTAAATATGCTTTATAATGTATTCCTTATGTGGTTTGATCAAGTTTTACAAAGAAAATTTCCTTTATTGATCAAATATCATTTTTTGGCTCAAATTTTTGATTTATGATTTCATTTGAGTGATTTGTTTTCTTTTGAAAACTTTTTACTTGATTCTCATATTATTTTTCTTTTGATGTCATAATTTTTATGATCTTTGATATGAGACATTTTTTTCCACATTGACATATTTATATGTATTCTCATTGTCTTTTTGTATGTGAGTGGTGTTTAGCATATTTTTCATTTATGCTTGCTCACATGTTTGCCATGATCTTCATTTCATATATTCTTTATGGCATTTTGATAGGGGGAGCAATCCCTATATTTTTTTTGTGGTATACTCACCCATGCATATTGAAAAGGTAGAGAAAGGAAAGTAAAATATAATGTTTCGTAATTTTGTAATGAGAATGGAGGAGAATTTTTTTTCTTGTTTGGGGGTCCTAATAAAAGTGAAGGGAATAGAATAAAAGGGTTTTGAAATTAAATCTTAGTCGTCGATCTATGATAATAAGAGGTAAAATTTCCTTTTTATGTTAAAATTTTTATAATTAATTCTTTTCCCCTCCTCTACTTCCTAATTTGGAGAGGAACAAAATTGGACATTTCCCCCTCCCTTATCCTCCATTACCCCTCTTAAAACAACTCCCAAACAAGAGTTAACTCTCTGTTTCCCTTCCCCAACCCACATTACCCACCATCCAAATGTATTGTAATAGTTCATACGCTAGAGCGGAAGAAGATATATATGTTAGAGGAGAAATTAAGAAGATTATAGATGTCTTAGAGGATTGTGATTGTTGTGAAGCTCTGCTTTGAGTTAGGATTTTTTTTACTGTTATTTGACTTAACAGAGGGGTAAAACAATCACTTTGCCCCTAACCGTTAGATTTGACAAAATATTCCCTTTAAATCTAATGTGAGTTAATTAAAGGGACCAATTTGCAAGACCATATAGGACTTGAGGGACTAATATGTAGAGGGACTAATATGGAATTATTGAAGATGTAAAGGACAAATACCTACAAAATAAAATAAAATAAAATCATACTCCCTTCAAAAGCACGAGTTCAAGAAAATCTTTCTATGGTCAATATTACCCTTCACTATTTTAAATATTTTATTTATATCTTAATCTATCCTAATCATAATTATATCTTATCTTAATCCTACGTGAACTATCTATAGCTTAACAATTTAAAAAATTATATTAATAAAATATGTAAAATATATTTTTATGGTATTAGTTTTTAAAAATAAAGAAATTATATGTAATCATAATTATATCCTATCCTAATCCTACGTGAACTATCTATAGCTTAACTGTTTAAAAAAATTATATTAATAAAATATTTAAAACATCGTTTTATGGTATTAGTTTGTAAAGATAAAGAAATTATACATAGGTAACGTACTATAATACATAAAGTATTACAAAAAGAATCTAAATGTTTTAAAATTACACAAAATACCCTAAAAAGTTTAAAATTATAAAAACTATCCCGACGTCTAAAAACTTAAAACAACAAACATGAAATCAAAAAAATTAACAACTAAGAATTTAAAATTTGCAGATAACATCTCATCATCTAAAAAATTATAGAAACACCATCAAAAGTTCAAATTACAAACAAGCACCTGAAATTCTAAAATTTCAAGACTTACAAATAACATAGATGAATTCAAGCGATTATCATAATGCATCTAAAAAATTCTGATATTTTAAAGCTTAAAATAATAAACATAAAATTAAAAAATTCACAGCAGCCTCCGAAGAATTTAAAATTTTTAATTAATACCCTCAACATCTTAAAAATTATAGAAACACCCTCAAAAGTTTAAATTATAAAAAAATAACCCTAAAATTATAAAAATTTTAAAATTTGAAAACAACAAAAAATGAGTTCAAGAGATTACCCTCATGCACCTAAATTTTAAAATTTACCGAAATTAACCTCACAGTTATAAAAGTTGTAAAAAAAACACTTTCAAAATTTAAAAATTATAACAAAAACTCTAAAATTTTAAAATTTATAACCAGTACACATCAAATATGAAAACTATTGGTAGACCGTAAAATTTTAAATTTTTTAAAAATTAATCTTTAGTTTTAACAATTGTAAAAAACAACCTCAAAATTTCAGAGTTGTAAGAAATATAGTGACATTTAAAAATTACCACTGACACATGAAACATAAAAGTTACAACTACCAAACTTAAAAGTAATATTTTAAAAATACTCCCAAAGTTTTAAAAATTACAAATCACACCCTTAAAGTACCAAACCATAAAAAAGGACTGAAATTTTAAAACTTGGCAAAGAAATGTGTAATTATTAGATATTCTTTCATTAAGATATATATATTTAATTTCCAATTTGGGGTTTACTATCCCTTTTTAGCATCTAAAGACAGTCTAAGTTGATACTCGTAAACAAAAGCAATAAGAATTGATTAAAAATATCCGGTTAAGAAATAAAAATTTAAAAAATATTATAGCTTAAAAATTATCATCATCATATAAATTAAAGCAACTACATAAAATTTTACTAATAAGTTGGAGCAGCAAAACCCATTAGTAATATTAACTGATAGATGTTTAAATCTATAAAAATAATAAAATACTATAATATAACAGCTTAGCATTCAAAGAATACAATGAATTACGTATGAAGAAACTATCAGAATGTTCAGAGATATCATTCAAAAGAATCAAACTATTTCCATTGCAAATGGGAAAGTGACGGAAATAAATCTAAAATTCAGAAAATATCCATGAATCATTTGAATTGGCATTAACATAAGGCATGTCTATTAAAGAAGCACCAACTGAGTTACATTGAAATAATTTAATAACTTTATCCCAATCAAAGAAGAATTCTTTATGGAAGATGTAAGAAAAATTAGTAAGCATTCATAAATTTTATACTTTGTTCTTAAAATACTAAAGAAATTAAATATTAATATTATAATCTAAGGTAAATTAGTAATAAAAATATAGGTATTTAGTTTAGATCTTTGTGAAAAATAACATGGATAGAGCAAATATAATATTATTGACGTAACATAAAAACTTGTTGGATGCACATCAGAAAAATTTATTGTAGACAAAAAGAAGGCAGCTCTTAATCTTATTTAAGTAATAAATTAGGAACACAAAGAGTTTCATATATACAAAATTAATATTTATTCTCATTGAAATAAAAAATCAAAGTCTGTATTTCAAGATGTTTTTGTTGAATATCAGACATACATTTAACTTCTTTGTAAAGTTAAACAACAAGATAAAAGATTAACGAGCCCAGGAACGATAACAACACAAAAAGTACAACTCTAGCCCGATGTCACAATCGAATAGATGATGAAGATACTACTATTGAATTGCCCGGAAAAAAGAAAAAGGTGAGGAAGGATTGATATTAGCTCAGTTAAAAAACAGAAGGAGTAAAAGATAAATTTTTTTGAATATTTTATAGAATAGTTTAATTATTTTGTGTGAATTTAGAAATCTTTTGAATGGAACTTTTTTCAGTACTTTTATATGCTTGTGCAGATGTTTTTATCATATGAAAGTATACTAGAGTTAGCATTAATCTTTAATTTATAATTTTTTATGAAGGCTATCAATGATTAGGAACAAAATTTATATTCTCTTTTGTATATTTTAGCATATTTTTAAGCAATTATTTTGCCTTATTGGTTTTAAATATTCACCTTCTTTGTATAACACCGTTTCAATTTTTTTTTACTTTGGCAACATTGTACTTTCTTAAGTAAAGATTTGGTTTCATGTTAGTCAAAATAATATAAAAATTTAAATTAGCTTCAAATTATATTTGTTTTCTATCAATTTTAATATTAACATAAAAATTTAAATTGAGTGTAACCTATTTAAACAAACATTAAATAAAATAACTAATCACAATATTAAAGTTTAGGGACAAAAATGAGCATAAACTATTAAACCGAAACTAAGGAACAAATTTTAGTTATAAAATAAGCTAAAAATACTTAATCATGATATTTAACCACGTGTATTGCACGTGTATAAAATCTAGTAAAATAAAAAGAAAGAAATTGTTGAAGTATGTCCCTCCTCCTAGTAATCACGCAAAACAAATATCTTCAGCTATCTTTACTTCTTCCGATGATGATGATGACTACCGTGTATAAAACCGTGTGTGGCGTGAACTAATAAAAGAGTGAAAAAAGAGCAACGCGAAGGAGGAAAGTGTAGAAATGTTCAAGTGTTTCCCTCCCGCCACCACCACCAAGTTCAAATTCCCTTCCAACAGACACCTCCTCCTGAATACTTCCCACTCCACTGAATTGTCTCCAACCTCATGCACAACATCCCGATACAACTCCTCTGATCTCCCACTTCCGGCCTCACGACCTCTCTCCGCCCCGCTCTTCCTCCAGAATGCGTTCCCCGTCTCCGTCCCCTCGGACTCCTTCTCCTTCGCTCTCCTCTCCGCCGTCCTCTCCCTCCGCCTCCCCTCCCTCGCCCCCCAGCTCCACTCGCTCCTCGTCAAATCCCTCCCCCTCTCCTCCTCCCTCCTCCCCTTCACCTCGCTCCTCCAGCTCTACCCTCCCCTCCACGCCCTCCGCCTCTTCGCTGAAATTCCCCACCCGGATCCACCCGTCTACAACTCCCTCATCTCCTGCTTAGTTGATAACAGCCTCGTCGCCAAAGCGATGTCTACCTTCCGGGCAATGCTCCACAGTGGGGTCCGCTCCACAGCAAGCACACTGTGCACGCTGCTCAAGGCGCACGGCCTACATCTGAGCCAGGGGAAGCAGATACACGCCCGGGTTTGTATAACGGGTTGCGAGTCTGTCGTCCTGGCGACCGCGCTGGTGGGCTTTTATTCAAGGTTAGGGATGGTGGAAGATGCGGTGAATGTTTTTAACGGGTCGAGTGGTGAGAAGGATGAGGGGATTTATAACGCTTTGCTTAGCGGTTTTGTAATGAACCGGAGGTTTGAGGATGTTTTCTTGATGGTGAGGAGGATGGAGGTCAATCCGGTTGCTCTATCAAGTGTTTTAAATGTGTGTTCGGAGTTGTACAGTTTGGAGTATGGGCGACAGGTTCATTGTCTGATGTTACGTCGGGGATTTGAGTGTGAGGCGATCTTGTGCAATGCACTTCTTGATGTGTACGCCAAGTGCGGGGAGGTAAAGGTCGCCAGGTTGGTGTTTGATAGGATCGTCAACAAGAATGTGGTTTCATGGACGAGCATTATCGATGCTTACGGAAGTAATGGGTTAGGACACGATGCGTTGGCTTTATTCAGACACATGGAGAAAGAATCAAGTGTTTTGCCTAATAATATTACATTCCTATTGGTTCTTTCGGCATGTAATCATTCAGGTTTGGTAGAAGAAGGGAGAGACTACTTGTTCTCTATGAAGGAGAAATATGGTCTTGACCCGAGTCCCGAGCATTATGCTTGCTATATTGATTTATTAGGCCGTGCTGGCAAGATCGAAGAGGCTTGGAACGTGTTTTGTAGTCTTGAGAGGAGGATGATGATGATAACTGCAGAGATTTGTATTGTTATGCTTAATGCTTGTAGAGTTAGTAAGGATTTGGTGAGAGGGGAGATTGTTGCAAGTCGTTTGCTAGCATTAGAGCCTGGGAATCCATCAATTTATGTACTGATTTCAAACTTTCACTCGGAGGTCGGGAAGTGGAAGGGGTCGGAGGATCTGAGGGGGGAGATTAAAACGAGAGGGATGAAGAAGGAGGTGGGTACTTGTCAAGTTGCAGTGTGAAATTGAGACTGTGACATAGTGGAAGCTATTTAATTTCGGACTGATGGTCGTCAATGTGCACCTATGCGTGATGCTTGCAGAGCTGATAATCGTCGAAATTGTTCAGTGTGTGTTTTGGAGCTGGACCCAGAGCATGCCATGGATTATTATACCTTAAGCAAGACTGCAGGGTTTTGTTTGTTGGAATCCTGCACAAAGAATGGATACAGGCGGAAATGAGAATGAGGGCTTACACGTCCTTCGCCACGTGTTCATTGTCAGTAGTATGTGTCCTTTCTTTGCAATGTCAAACAATGGGATCCGGATCCTCTCCTAACCAACAGTGTTCCTAATATTACCTCATAAATCAATCTCAGCCATTCATTTAAATCGACGGATAAAATCTCTCCTAAATTCCCCAAAACTCTTCACAAACCCCAGATCCCCAAATTTCCAAAGGCGCTCTCTCTCTTCCCCAAAACTCTCCCCAAAATTCCTCCGCGAGATTCCTCCTCCGACGCTCCGGGTAATCTCTCCCGATCCCTCTCTCGATCTGACTAATGGGTTCCAAAATGTTGAGATTTTGATTGAGTTTTTAATGTGGGTTTCTGATTGTAGATGGATGAGAGTTCTTCACTGACGCGCTTGGATTGCCGATCAAAAGGAGGGGCTCCAGGGTTCAAAGTTGCGATTTTGGGTGCTGCTAGAGGAATAGGTCAGCCTCTTGCGATGCTGATGAAGATGAATCATTTGCTGTCAGTTCTTCATCTCTATGATGTTGTTAATGCCCCTGGTGTTACTGCAGATATCAGTCACATGAACACAGGCGCGATGGTAAGTTTCTTAAATTCTTGCTCTTTTTCTCTTTTGTGTTGCCTGAGAGCATGCTTGGATTAATTGGTATTTTGTGCGTAGCGGTGTTTAAGATGTATTATCCGAGTATTATTATGGGTTGAGTTTGAGATGATCCTTCTGTTATGTTTTTTAAGCAACCTAAAAAAAATGTATAATTCTTTATGCTCCATTGTGTATGAGCATTGACAATCATAGTTGCCATATGCAAGGCGACAGATAGGAATTCACAGCAACTCTAATTACAAGCAAGAGGCAGTTGTATGAGACAGCAGTTGTTCATATGGATTTGTAGTGGCAGTTACTTGGTTCAATTTGCAAAATTGTGCAGTTGAAGTTATAGTTGTAGGTGTTTGCTTTGGGGTGTTACATTTTTCTATTATATTGAAGATCAGTTACAACTTGATGGCATCCTGAAGTATAATCCTTTTTTGATTAGGGTTTTTGCTGATTTTTGGTTTTGATTTGTCTTTTTGGTTGCAGTGGCGGCTATGAGGAGGTGTACCCGGAGGCAAATAATCAGTTCTTGAGGGAAAATGGGATTAGGCTGTTTCAGTTTGGGATTGATGGGTGCAAGGTAATCGTTGTTAATGTGGTTGATTGTAGGTGCCTTTGCTGTTTCAGTTTTGTGAGTTCATTGTAACAGCCGGAGCAAAGAAGATGCCTCGAGGTGAAGGAAGGTAGAAGTGCAGTAAGCTAGCAGATTTTGGAAATCACCAATTTTACCGACTGATAGGGAAGGGAAGGAATTTTTGTTTCTTTCCCTTGCCTGATTTTACCGACTGATGTAAATTTTGTTGTAAAAGAATGTAAATATTGAGTTGTAAGCTATGCTAGCTTGGGCAAGCAATTTGAATGTAAGGAATATTTATCTTCGGTTTTATTGTGTGCATGTACAACAAACAAATGTTCAATGCAGTAGTTCTTCCATGTTTCAACTTTTCATGAGACTTGATGTTCTATGTTTCTTTAGGCTCTTTTTGGTTGTGTCAATAAACGTTTGGTTGTGGTCTCATATTGAGATTAATTTTTGTTCATTTGATGTTCGGTTGTGAATTTCAGTTTGCAACTTTGGTTGTGAATTTCAGTTTGTAACTTTGGCTGTAACTTTCAGACTGTTAGCAATACCTGATGGTGCAAATGTTATGCAGAATTGCGTTATATCATAATCCCAAGGCCTCTTATGACCAAAATAATCAAAGCATTTGCTGCAGAATTGCGTTATATTTCGTTCTCATTCACCAAACATTTGAAAATAAAAAAAAGGAGAATCTTTTCCTTCTACAGAGAAACGTCCAGCTTAATCAACCTCTATTTGTTAGGTCAAATACTAAAGCCAATTCATAATAAGCAGGGACATATGAATCTCCAACAGTAGTAGGGACATATGAATGCAAAAACTGAGATCAACTGAAAAAGAATGCAGAAACTGTGCAGAAACTGAGATCAACTAAAACTGAATGCAGAAACTGAGATCAACTGAGATCAAACTGAAACTAAAATTTTCATTCCATATAAGATCAAATATATAAAGATATACATGCACTACATATCCACCAATTCATCCCTGCACAACAAAAGTATCCCTACACAACAAAAGTATCCCAACACTAAAAAAAATACCCACTAATCTGCCAATTCATCCCTGCACAACAAAAGTATCCCTGCAGTACATATCCACCAATATACACATGCACTAGTTTTCCTCAGTTCTTCCATTTTTCTGGGTCTTGTGCAAATGAAATCCCATGATATTTGATTGAACAAATTCTTGTGAACTTGGCCCAGAGAATTCTTTCTCCCCCCTCCAAGACATTTGGTTTGGCATATTCAATTGATGCCCATGTATCTGTCAAAATACCAGTAATATAAACAGATAGCAAAAAAGAAAATCATATATTTATAGCAAACACACACTCACATTATACGGATGATGCGGCATTAGCATATATCTACCATTACCAACCATCATAGGAGAATGCATAGGTACCTGTAATTGATAGTAACGAATCATATAAACACTATAGTTGTTTGAAAACTCATTATACACAATAGTAAAAATATACCTGAGATGAATTATTGAGAGGTAATGAAGTCTGACCACATAACTCTATGCCAGAGGTATTGCTTAAAATCCCACTGACCTATTGCAATATCAATAACTAAAGGTTATTTTACATAATCTTGGTGTGGCCACACATGAACTATAGCAAAAATTCATCCTAACCATAAGACCAATATATCAACAACATAATGTGAAGCATTGTTTGAAACCTGAGATTGTTGTGAAGAAGGTACATGAGATTGGTCCATTGCATCGCAATGTCTTGGAACTTTAGTTACCTATCATTGCATAGACATCAATAATGAAGATTGGTCCATTGCATCGCAATGTCTTGGAACTTTAGTTACCTATCATTGCATAGACATCAATAATGACTATATTCAGCAAGAAGTAAATAATGACATCAGTTATAGTTAAATATAAGACCTGTGCGGGCTTCTTTTTGCTTTTGCTTAACTGAGCTTCAAAATCTCCCTTTACCCGACGTTTTCCACGATGTGTAGCTTCTCTCCTTTTGAATCCCTTTGCATTCACAGCGGCTACATTATTAGTGCAATCAACCAAGACATTTGACGCTTCATCTTCCACATCTTTTTCACCATTTATTTCTACACGTAACATATCTTCAACCATCTTTACTAACTTATCAGCTTCCATATCTAGTGCCTCATACGTCTTCTCACTCTCAGATGCTCTTGATGCAAGTCGAACAAACTTAGAACATAAACTTCTATATCGAGAAGTTTGTTTCAGCCTTGGGTTCTCTACAATCTCGAGCCCCCGCATGTCTTGCACAATATTATCAACTCTTGCATTTTTTGTCCACCTCTCTAGGGTATATTGCTCAGGTATCTTTTTTATCAGTGTAGTTTCTCTGCCTTCTGTCATCACTTTGATGCAATGCCTACACAAAACACCTATAGTTTCAAACATCCTACAGCTGCAAGATACTGTAAACTGACCTTCTCTTTTTACTAGCCTCTCCTTAGAGAACCCATCCCTAACAACAGTGAAGATATATTTTTCACCATTGGACACGCACTTTGTTATGGAAGACTTTAAAGAGTCCTCAAACTGAGCTTGAAACACCTTAAATATGGCTTTAGTATAAACTTCTCGTGCATGTATCAAGATACTTACCTCCATCTTGCAGTGAACAATCCGGAACAACAAATCATATTCAGCTTCCAATTCCTTATACCGCTTGTCAAATACCATTCTTACAAAGTGAGTAAAAAACTCAGGCAATTGTAGGTCTGAATTCAAATACCCCTTCAAACTAGCATTAAAGCTTTCACTCAGTTGTGTAGTTTGCATCCATTTTTTTCTTATTTCAAATGTTGCAGCCAACCAAGTATCATCATGTGCATCGTACTCATCAAGCATGGACTGCCAAGCACTCAAGAACTCATCCTCTTCCTCAATTTGATAAAGAAATTTGTTGAACACATTGCCTTCATTTTCTTCATTGTGGTCTCGAAATAAGAAGCCAACTTTCTTGACAGCATTTTGCATCAAATGCCATATACAAAGTCGATGGTAAGTACCTGACATGTACAAAAAAATGATCATATACATTTAAAAAAAAGAATGCTATATACAAAGTCGATGGTAAGTACCTGGCATCACATGTAATACAGCCTTGGCTATCGCTGCATCTTGATCAGTGAAAAAGGTTTGTGGAGGCTTCCCACACATTGCCTTTAAAAAGGTTTCAAACAACCATATAAAAGATGATGCGGTCTCGTCATACATTAAGGCAGCTCCAAAAATAATAGTCTCTCTATGATGATTTAATCCAACAAACACTGCAAATGGTCGATTTGCTTCATTAATTTTGTAAGTTGTATCAAAACTTACCACATCACCAAATATACCATAATCCATTATCATTTTAGCATCAGCCCAAAAAACGTTAGTAATCTGTTCCTCAGTGTCCAACTGCATCTCATAGAAGAATGAAGGATTTTCCAACATTTGCTTTGAAAAATATTCTATCAGATAACCAGCCTCTCCAAATTTCATTTTTTTCTGTCGGACAGTTCGAAGGTAATTCTTTTGGTCTACCTTTGTAAATCCCAATGACTCTCTACCACCTGCTTGCTGACCTAATAATTCAAATGCAGACTTCGGTGAAAGACCTGAATTTGCTGTCAAGTCTAAAAAGGCTTCATCTGATGATGTGATGTTTCGATGAGATCGCATAAAATGGACAGATTCTTGGCTGATAAGAGGATGGTTATGCTCTTCAGAGAAACGATAAACAGAATACTTACCAGTACGCCTGACCAACTTAATCCCCATAATCGCTCCACAATTAGTCCTTGTCTCTCCTCTTGGATTTTCGCTCCACAATTAGTCCTTGTCTCTCCTCTTGGATTTCTCGTCAAATCGTCTCTCTTATCCGCCTTCCGCAAACCTTCCTTACAACAAACAAACTCCTCTTGGATTTCTCGTCAAATCGTCTCTCTTATCCGCCTTCCGCAAACCTTCCTTACAACAAACAAACGTTCTTGAAGTGAGTACACCTTGTTTATCTGCAGCATAAGCTTCTCTTCTAATGCTAAAGCCTTCATTACGTGCATATTCGTTATAAAAGTCATATGCAGCAATCTCAGAATCAAACTCCATAAAAAATTTAGGTTTCAAGTCTTCTTTTGATCGCTCCAAACTATCATTGCTTTCTTCCACAGGCTCTTCCATAATGCCTGCAATAGTCAATCATATATCAGAATTACTACAGACATTTCTCTACACTGATCAAGTATTCAAATCCAAGTTGTCTTAGCATAAGTTCCCCCGTTCATCAAGACACATATATAATCCAAGTTGTCTAGTTTTGACATACATACATCAAACATAAAGAAACCTTCTTTATCGAATCTCAATCTGGGATTAAAAACCTATGAAACTCAATCTTAAATTTAAAGTAACGAATTACCTAAAAAAATGCAGAGGCGGGCGAGGATGCTTCTGGTCGACGCGGAGGACAACGGAGATAGGGCGCTGGCCGGCTCCACGACGGAGGAGGCCGTCGCTGGCTGTGACCGGCGAAGAGAGGCGATGAGAGTTTGAGCGTTGAAGGAGGTGGGTCGACTACGGGGAGGGGTCTCGGATGTTCGAGTTGATAAAGGATGGGTGAGCCAGCGCGACGGAGGGGCGAGGGGCGGGTGTGGAAGATTGGAAGGAGGAGAAAGTCGACGAGGGAGGAAAGTCGGTGTCGAGAGGAGAGATCCGGTCTTAGAAGGGGAGAGGGGGGAGGGCCCTTTGGAAAATTGGGGATCGGGCGTTTGTGAAGAGTTTGGGAATTGGGAGATCCATACGTCGATTTTCAAATGAAATGACTGAATTGATTATGAGCTAATATTAAGGAACCAACTGTTGGTAGAGAGAGAACCGGACCAAAAACAAGGAAAAGTCAGTGAAGAGGTATGTTTTATTTCTTCATTTTCTCACTATATTAAATGACAATTGAAATCTGAGCGACAATCTAACATGTGCTTGTCCGCCTCTTTCATGTGTTTTAGTATTAAAATTAGCGTAAGTGGTTCTTGCTGTTGCAATCTACAATTTTATGTCATGGACAGTAAAAAGGATTTAAACTTTTTTCTCGAGTAAAACAGGATGTATCTTACAATTTCTTGAATTTGAAAACAATTATGGACCAATAAACCCTGAAAATCCACCGCACTCATTACTTTTAGTGGTTTAGCAAATAACCATAACTAGAGACTACCCATTGATCAACTCTATGGCAGTTACCTGAGCATAATATACCGGTGCGTGATCCTAAAGATTTCTGAAATGGGTCAACCATGATTAAGTAACGAGAATAGTTAATCATATTTGAGGAAAACTAATCACACCGATTAGTAATATTATTAAATAAATAATTGGTACACTATCAATAAATAAGTACCACACACTGGCAATTAAAATATGTGCCGAGGGAGCCAATCTTTTATGCATAATTTAGGGAGAGAGAAATATTGATATACGCATGCCTCAATAGTACTTGTAGCCTAGTTCAGGATACCACCCATTGGACATGTTTTTTCATTGGTTTTATTGAATCTGTAAAATGCGCCCATGTAGTTTTTGTGGTTTTATGAGCGTAAACCTGGAGTTAAGCTTGAAAACATGTCTCTATTGGTAGTTGGAAACTAACGAGAGAGTATAATGACGTTAAAACTGGTGTCAATGACACACCACTTCCCTCAAGGTAGATCCCCCTGACGAAACCATCTCCACCAAGTCCCAGATCCAACATTACATACAAATCTTATTAGATAAATCCCACAATGAATGCAATTGTCTGCCAACCCCCACCACCCCCCCACCCCAACCACCACCTAGAGGATTGTACGTGGTCGACCTACGCCTGCAGGCAGAGCGTGGAGAGGAAGAGCTTGGGCACGAAGTGGAATCGAAGCTCGCTGATGCGAGATTTTGAGAGGGACGGGCGAGGAATCGAAGCTGCTATCAAGTCGAGCTCGACCTACGTGGTGAAGGCCAGCTTATATCGTGAGCTCGCCTACACAAGGACGACGTTCGACATTGCCTAGTTCGAAGTTCGCCTGATGGATTGTGGGGGATCCGACTGGATCCACCGATTGAAGAGAGCTCGCCCTAGGATTCCCTATAAAGGGAAACCATGTACAGAGCGCCGGGAGCTTGATCAGAGAAGGCAAGCGGTGTTTTTTTTCCACTGTAATATTCAGCTTACGAGTTGGGAATTTCTCCGATTTGGGAAGGCCCCAAATTTGATCCTTACTCAATAATTGAGGAGAAGGGTTTGTTATGGTGAAATTAAAGGGGTTTCTTTGAGTAATTAAGAGAGAGAGTTGAAGAGAGATTGGCAGTGTAATATAAGTTTAAAAGTCTACTCGTTGATTGAGAGATTGTTAAAAACACTACTGTTGATTTGAGTAAGTCTCAAGTTTGAGATCCTCTCTTATTTGTAACTTTCATTGTGATTAAATAGAAATTATTTGTGCCAGCTCCGTGGAGATAGGAAATTACCAGTAACCACGTAAATTGTTGTTTGGTTGTTGTCATTATTGTGATTGTATTTGTGTCCTTCTTCGGCGTTTGGTTCTGTTTTCTAGGGCGGCAAACCCAACACCCACCCCCCCTCTCTCTCTCTCTCTCTCTCTCTCTCTCTCTCTCTCTGCCGTCGTCAACACTGTTGCATTACAGTAATTGATTAATTAGAGGCTTGTGGCTCTCTTCTGAAGGGTGCAGCCTGAATGCTACCTTCCCTTTCTTACATGTTTATCGTTTTCTAGGAGATGAACATCTTTACCTTTCCCTTGAGTTTTCTCAGGAGATGAACACCTGTAATCACCATTCTGCTCCTTACTCTTTGTTCAAACGTTATATTAGCTCCCAACCGCTACATCCTGTTTCGTGAGATAACTCTTGCTCTGATAGATCTCTTTACATTCCCAATCTTCCTGTGTTGCTTCCAGCACACAGAATGTCAAAGTGACTTTCAAATGCCTCTATCTCAGGACAACATTGGCCAAAGTACCTGTGAAACGACTTAATAGAACTGGCCGTGAGGATCTTATCCTCAACCCCCCAGTCTCGAGAATCAGAAGAGATGAGAACAAGAGAGATGACGAAGGTGGTGGGTGTGGTAGTCAAGTTGCAGTTTGATATTGAGATTGTGAAGTCATGGAAACTGAGGTCTCTCTCCCGCCCTTTTTTTTTAAATTTAAGGATAAAATATTGCAAATCTCAACTGATTTTTATTTTTTAATTTTTTTTAAAACTTTTCTTAGTTTTTTTATATGAGCTGGATCAATGGCATGCCATTGGATGATCTGATGTATTTCTCGCTTCTTTCAGTTTTGCGGCCATTGATGACATGTAGACAAGAAGATGGGCTGCTTCTCATCAATGACAGACAAGCGTGGTCTATGGCGTTATCAAAGACAATTGTGGTCTATGTTTTTTTTTGCGCCTTGCAATCATAATACCATGACAATAAGAGGATTTTGTTTTTTGTTTTCCCCCCCCACCAAGCCAAACAGATATGTATTCTTCTAATTTCTTGATCTTCGAGCGCAATTTGAATGAGAAGAAGCCAAGAACGTCCAGCTCCGTCGTGAAAGTTTAGCATATAATCTGTAACCGACCCTCCCTTTTAATCAAACTGAATGCGAGATAAGCTTTCCAGGTTAAGATCTGAAATTTGGCTCTTCAGTTTTCTTGTTCGCTAATCGTGGACTAAATGCTTTTTTAACTGGCGCATCACAAGTGTTGATTGACAATGGCATGTGGCTCTCTTCAGAAGGAATGCAGCCTGATTGGTTTATGCCTCTTTGCTGTGCTTATCGCTTTCCGAAGCGTAAATTTATGGCAGTATACAGAGCTGGACCCAGCTTGGAGAATTATGTCTTTGAGTTATCAAACTTTTTATGTGGCTTGAGGATTTGAGAAGGGTCAAGAGGAGCAGGTAGGCTAGTAGGTGATAGTTTGAGTCTTTGCAGTCTGAGGCTTTGGTTGAGATGCTACGTCAACTTGCCGACACATGATATTGAGGTGTATTTTGTTTGTTAGGATCATAGAAGAAAGAAAATGCCACTAATGACATATTATAACAGCAGTAGACTTAGTAATTAAGGATCATCAGCTGCAAAGTGCTGAACTTAATTTCAAGTTATTTATTGGTCTCACCTCCGTTTAAACTTTAATCGCAGAGTTCAAGTGTCAGAACAATAAAAAGGAAAAAAAAAGAAGAATTAAAAGATGCACCTCTAAAGTCTTGCTTTTCTTCAAGCATATATAGCAGAAAATTTCCCGTGACATAAGAATTTTGCAGCGACTCATTCTGATTTGTTAGAGAAGCTAGACGACTCTCATGCACCTCTAAACTCTTGTTCTATGAATGTTCTATTATTTACCCTTTATTTAAACATTAAAAATACCTCCAAGCGTCTGCATCCTTGAGATAACTGCTGCTCTGACAGATGTATTTATTATTGTATCAAGCAGAAAATGTCAAAAACTACTTTTGTATGCTTCTTAGGACAACACTGGACAAGCTGCTGGTGGAATCACTGAAGAGAACAGGCCATGGGGATCTTATCCTCACCTGCTCCTCCCAAGACTAAGATAGGCTCTCGGCTACCAAACAAGTAGCATAAAATGCAAGTCATCTCAGTTTTGTTTGAAGTTTGTGAGAGCTATGATTTATTTTGATCACATGCTTTCTTGTTGTGTCATTCTGTTACCAATCTCTACAGGCCTGATGAGGTATTAAGTGAAACCAAATGCATGATATCTTGATTCTTTTTTGTCAACCAAGAAGAGCTTGATGCATTAACTTGTTTTCTTGGTTTCAAGAAGTGAACATCACACACAGCGCCAAAGTAGAAAAATGTTTCTCAGTTTCTGGAGAATCATATATGAGCTCTTGTCTCGCCTGGCTTATACGACAGATAACCGTAAATCTATTGATTATACTATGGATGCTTCCTTAATCGACCCACCATGTTCAAGATCTTCGCGTATTTTATAAATGCCTGAGACTTTTTCTTTCGGGAACACCTGTTAATAGTTCTCAATTCCAGTTTCAAGGTCCTCTTCATCGTGGTCCCGTTGGTAAACACCCTAGCACACCTGGTCTAGAGGAATGCTGTGATGAAAATATCAGAACATGATTTACACTCTTCTTTGTGATTTCTTTCACAAGGGGGATGCTCTGATCACATCACATATTAGGACTGATTTAATCGGATCAATGGGAATAATTTGTTTTGTATGTTCCAGTACTGATATAAGCCGATCAATGGGAGTAATGTACTGATTTAATCGGACCCTTTATTAAACCATTAAATTTATCTCCCACCTTCTCCACCCTGTTTTAAAGAGATAAACGCCGCTCGGACAAATCTCTTTTGTCTCAGGACAATACAAAAGCTCATTTGCATGCTTTTGTCTCGGGACAATACTGGACAAACTACTAGTGAAAGCGCTGAAGAGAACAGGCTAAGACTCTTATCCTTACCTGCTACAATCCTAGATTAAGATGCGCTCTCAGCTATCCAAGGAGCTGCAAACATAACTAGCTCAGAAACGACTATCGAAATCTCCACAATATATAACCTCGCTCAAAAGTTTGCGAAATCCGTAAGCTGTTAGTTATATCATCTCACTTAATTGCTCGTCGTGCCATTCTGCTTCCAATCTACACAGGCCTGATGAAAGCTAAGGGAAGCCAAATACACGCATTTTCCCACCTTTTTCGTCTTCGTTATCTTTAAGCGGCTGGGGAAACTATATTGTGTGCTTTCTTGTTGATTTCTCTTGTAGACATCTGATTAATACTTATTCAACTCGAGTTCTAATTTTCTTTTGTAATGATCCTGCTGTGACACCCTGGTACCTGATCTAGAGCTGCACCGTAATGAAATGTCAGAACACAATTTACACTTTCTTTATAATGGCGCCTTCCACATGTTAAATGCTATGATCACATTATATGTTTCATTGTTTCGTAACATGGCAAAAAAGTTTGCAAGTTTCGTGTTTAATGTGTTTATTAGTGCTGATTACAGTTAGATGAACGGAGATAATGTAAGGTTGAATGAGTACGGCAAAATATTAGCCAGTCAATTTCGTAGAGCATTTGCTGTAGTAACATTTTCTCTGTTGATAATCAGGAACATAAAAAACTTCAGTGAGAACGCGAACAAACTCCAACGTACCCATTTCCAAATCTATAGGATACAATAAAATTTCATCACATTGTGCAAACAAAAGATAAGAGATCAATCATAATTTATATAATTATGAGGCTAACTTACCTCAAGAATTCACCAGTGCCTATAACATAAAAAATCGCCGCATTTTACAGACTCAATCCCTTCCTCCCTTACTTAACAATCAACGAATCCTCAACCACCTACCAGTCTTCAAGCACAATCAAAATTTCAATCTTGAACAGACAAAGCGAGCCGATCACTCAACAAGATCAAAAATATCCAACAGCTCGAAGAAACTGACACATTTGTATCAAAACACAGCTATCTCATCTTCATCCTCAACCAGCCCATCGCGTAATTGGCTCTGCAATTCGACATTTGGATCAAATTTCCGGCTAAGGTTAGAAACAAAATACGCACTTTAATCCCCTAAATTTCACCTATTTTTAATTTTGCACTTCAATGCCCTAAAATTTCACCAAGTTTAAAATTGCTCAAAAAACACCCAAAAATTCCCAATTGTTTGAAATTTTACCTATTTAACCCTAAATCCGTCAAAATTAAAAGAATTAATCCAAAAAGACGCTGATCTAATAATCAATGGATCGCAGATCAAACCTTTGACCCATCGCCATCGCCATTGCCACCGGCATAATGACAGGGGACACAATCCTGCGGGGTCTCGAACAGCGAGAGCGAGAGCTGCTTGTGAATTACCCCGACGTCAAAATGAATCAATCCGGAGCTCGGCACATCGACGCGGATCTCATGAACAGGGAACCAGAGGAAGAGCTCCTGCGCCTCGACGCCGCGGAGCGATGCGATCTTCCCGTAGCTGATCGTGCCGTTGACGGCGGCGGCGTAGCGGAACACCGTCTCGAAGTTAGCGGTGCAGGGATCGGCGAGGCGGCTGAAGTCGAAGCTGCCGGAGGGGTCGAACGGTGAGTTGCGAGTGGATTTGGGGAGGAGGCCGATGGGGAGGCCGTGGGATCGGAGGACGTCGTACGCGCTCATGCCGTTCATCGTCGATGATGATTCTTGAATTAGGAGGAGGACGACGACGACGAAGACGACGACGATCGACATTATTATTTTTTTTGGCTATTTTCGGTAAGAAATTGAGATTGTTGTGAAAGAGGAGAGGAGGCAGCGAGAGGGGAGAGAGAGAGAGAGAGAGGATCGAGAGGTGGAAAAGAGGAATTGGACAGGATCAGACTGCGTGGGCCCGCCCAGATCAAATGATCTCGGCCTCTGTTGTCAACTTGTCATTGATGTGGCCCAATTGTAATTAATTGCTGTTGGGAATCTTGAAATTTTTCTTTTCAAGGGTAAGTTTCACAAAAGCCTCCAAATGTTTTGAGGAGTTTTAGGGGTGTCCAAAAAGCCCGGAGCCCGGACCCGGCCCGGTGTCCGGCCCGGGCCCGGCCCGGGCCCGGAAACCCGGGCAAAACCCGGGTCTGGGCCCGGGCCCGGGTCGCCGTTGGCGAACCCTGTCCGGGCCCGGCCCGGGCCCGGAACAGTGCCCAAAAATGGGCACTGGTTCTTCGAATGGCCGGGCCGGGCCGGACCGGCCCGGCCCGGCCCGGCCACAACGGTCACTTAGGCCCGACCCGGCCCGGCCCGGCCATAACGGTCACAAAGGTGACCGTTGCCCAGCCCGGCCCGGGCCAAATCTGGCCTAACGGCCAGATTTGGTCTTTTGACCGTTTTGCCCCTTAAAACGGTCAAAAAACGGCTATTTTTCGAGGGTTTTTTGGTCATTTACCTAGGGGGCTGCTTCTATAAATAGAGGGGGGGTTTCAATTCATTTTCTCACAACAAAACTCATCTATTTCTCTCTCTACTACTCTCTTATACAATCTTATACTATCTCATACTAATATACTATCCTATAATCTTTTGTATTTTCTAATACTTCCAACAAATGGCTTCTGGGTCTGATTATGAAGAGCAACATGCAACTCCTACCGATCCAGAGATGAGTCCTCCTACAACAACTCCTCATCCTACCGGTGTTAATCCTGAATCTGGTGGCGACGAATCTACGGCACCAAGAGCTCCAAAAAGGCCGAGGTCTGATGTATGGAATTTTTTTGAGAAGATAGACGTCACCAAGGATGAACACGGTAGGATCATCTCTCAGAATGCGAAATGTGCGTTGTGCGGCCAGATATTCAAAGCTCATCATAAGAGCGGCACCAACCATCTCAAACGGCATATTGAAAAACACAACAAAGGCCAAAATCTACAAGGTGATATCCGGCAGTCTATGCTTTCCCAATCATCCTCTTCAGGTACCCTCGGCAGTTGGAATTATGACGCTGCCCGAGCCCGGAAATGCGTAATCAGGTTTATTGTTCTTAAAAACCTTCCTTTTAAATTAGTAGAAGATGATGAATTTGAAGATTTATTTAGAGATGGTTTTTATCCTGCATTTACAAAATTTTCTCGTCAAACCTGTCAACGTGATATTTTAAAATATTATGTTGAGGAACAGGGAAAAATAATTTCTTATTTTAAAAATTTAAACTGCAAATTTTCTTTAACTTCTGATATTTGGTCATCTAGAGTGCAAACTGGTTATTTATGTATAACAGCACACTGGATTGATGAAAGTTGGAAAATGTTTAAAAGAGTTGTTTCTTTTATTGCAATTGAAGAGTCACACACTGGTATTAATGTTGCAAATTTAATTGTTGAAGAACTTATGAAACTAGAAATTGATCAAAGAATATTTACTCTTTCACTAGATAATGCAAGTAATAATAATGTAGCTGTTGATTTTCTGAAAATAACTTTGTCATTGCCATGTCATGGTGAGCTTTTTCATGTTAGATGTATCTGTCATATTTTAAATTTAATTGTTCAAAGTGCATTTTCTGAAATTAAACCCATGATAGAAAAAGTTAGAACAGTTACTAATATGCATAATGCTTCTGAAATGAGAATTAAAAGATGGAAACAATGTTGTAAAAGAAAAAATTATAAGCCTAGACTAATTCCAAAAGATGTTGACCATAGGTGGAATTCCACCTATGCAATGTTATCTGTAGCAATAGAATATAAAGAAATTATAAATGATTTTATAAATTTTTATGCTTCTAGTTCTAGCTCTGGTAGTGCTTATGGAATAACTGAAGATGAATGGACAGTTATATGTAAATTAAATGAGATGTTACAAGTTTTTTATGATGCTACTATGTTATTATCTGGTTGTTATTATCCAACTATTACTTTAGCTGCTTTACAAATTTTAAATATTCAAAAAAATTTTACAAAATATCGTATGGATGATATTTTTGGAAGTATAATTTTTGAAATGGAGAGTAAATTTAATAAGTATTTTAGGCCTATTCCTCATATTTTTGGTATTGGTGTTCTTATTGATCCATGCTTGAAGGAAATTGGCCTTCGAAGTTTGTTACAATCATTGTATGGTGGACAGATTATAGACTTAGATGATGGATCCACCCTTACTGCTACTACTCATTATTTAGCTATTAGAAATTATTTTCAAACCTTATATGATGAGTATGCAGCTAGATATGGTGTAGCTACACAACAGTCTTCAGCTTCGGCACCTTCAGCTTCGAGCACAGGTCGAGGTAAAAGTGTAAGTTTTGATAGGTATGCAATGGTAGCTGAACTAACTGGTGGATCTGGAACTTCATCAGGATTAGATGTTTCTGAAATAGATGAATATTTTTCTGCTTCTTTAGTTAGATGTCAAGGAAATGCTTTAGATATTTTGCAATGGTGGAAAGTATATGGATCAGTTTCATATCCTATACTTTCCACCATGGTTCGTGACTTACTATCAGTGCAGGTTTCGACTGTAGCCTCGGAATCCGCTTTCAGCACAGCAGGACGTTTGATCGACGACCACAGGACATGCTTAGATCCGTATACTGTACAAGCGGTGATGTGCTTACAGGATTGGTGGAGATACGAGAAGCGAACACAAGGCATCGAACGGATTGCTATGATTGAAGATAAATTTGAAGAGTTGGGACTAGCAGATAGATATAATGATTAGATAATATTCATAAAATTGTAATTTTTATTTCTTAGCTTTAAATTTGAATTAAATTATTTCGAAAAAAGTTGCAAATGATAGTGATATGGGTGAGTAGGTGCCAACCTAGTTGGGATGTACTCATCTATTGTGATGCGACGAATTTCGAAATAAATTTATACTTGTAAAGGATTTACCGATTATTAATAAAGAAGTTATTTTTATCATTTTTTGTACTTGTAATTTATGTCATTTCATTTCAAGTTATTAATAAAATTTATGACATTTTTTATAATAATTTATAATTTATGGTTTTGTTAAAATTTAAAAAAATAAAAAAAAACAAAATTTAAAAAAAAAAACAAACCGGGCCGGCCCGGTGTCCGGCCCGCTCAGGCCCGGGCCCGGGCCCGGACCCGGCCCGGACCACCCGGGCCCGGGTCCGGGCTTGGGTTTTGCCTGGCCCGGGCCGGCCCGGATGGACAGCCCTAAGGAGTTTCCCACGATACCTCCCTGAACATTTTCTATTCCACCAAGCCCCCGAATTTCGGGGATGCCACATAAAACCCGCAAACTTTCAAAGTTCTCACACGGAATTTCGGGGGTGCCGTTTTGGCAATGCATTAAGGGCCCGTTTGGATAATGGAAGTAGGAAGTATGTTACGGAAGTAACTTCCAAAACTATGTAGTAGGAAGTAGCGGAAATATCATTTTTTTTGTTTGTTTCTTATATTTTTAGAAGTAATGGAAGTAGAACTTCTTCCTCTTCATTTACTTTTTTTTGTTTGGATAATATTTGAAAATATTACTAGGAAGTAATTAATACATGTTGCTTCCATTTTATTCTTGTTTGGATTGTCATTGAAATAGAAATAGAGTTGTTGTTGCCATCAATTTAAATTTAAAAATCTGCATGACATTGCAAATATACTCCTAAAATAAAATTAAAAATAGAAATAGATAAGAGTTTGCATTTCAGGGGATTACGTAATATTATTTCACTTATTCTTGAAAAAATGATGACTTGGATAGATCTGTGAGGGTGACACACCGCCCAATTGTTCTTCCGCTTGGTATCTTCGGGAAGATAGCAAACCATAATCATATATGCAATTCGTCTTTCTCTTTTTGTGTGGAAGTTAAAAGATAGCTGAAAGCCAGGCTTCGCCGTTTGATAATATTTGATCAAAAAAGACAGTGGGACCTCGCGGCTCGAGCCGCATTTCACTCGGGGAGAAAGACATACCTGAACCTGCGTCTTTGACATATTCCGTTGTTACAACATCGGGTTACTTTGGACTCGCATAGGCAGAGGCAAGGGGGGATGCATGAAAGTGGTATATCGGTTTGAGGAACCAAGGCCCAAACAAACTCCTGGCGTCAATTACTTTAAAACCTGAAGTAGCATCTATTCTTGCTGGGATTACGTAACTGTCATTCAAATTTACGATGCTACTATTTACTATCATTAGTAGTTGCGATGGTGTTATCCACTATTATTAATGCGTCACGACGGTTCAAAACGGCCTTTGCTGATGTATTGACGCTAGTTAACTAATAACACATTCACAATGATTTTCCCTTTTGTTGATGACACGTGTATACATATACACTTCAAAATCTATTGTCTAAATACTCATTCATATTCACAATAATAATGGACATGAATACCAGTGACAGAGACAATGCATCCCAGTTTTCCCTTCATGCGTGTTCTTTCTTAAATCATCAGTCATAAACTGGAAGCGTATCCCAGAGTTGAAGAAATCACATGCACCATAAACAAATAATCTAAAAGAAGTCTTTAAAACCAAAGCGTATGTTAATTTAGTTGTATAAATCATCATCGTCTGCAGCCGCAGCAGAGGTTGCAAAGGGGTCAGATCCGGCGCCAGCCGCAGGCTCCGACCGCTCTGAGAAGCGGAACTCGTTCCCGAAACCCCTAGACTGCTGAAGGGTCTGCGCGAATGCCTGGTACTTGCGGATGTCAGTGTCACTGACACTTCTTCGAGCGAATTTCATGGATTCTTCAAAGTGAGCGGCTTTGATCTCTGCGGCCTCATTTTCCGCGAAGATGGCGGGGATTAGAACCGCGAAATTGAGTGAACATCGAATGGCGAAGTCGGTTCTGGGGATATTAGAAGGGGAAGAGTCGGTTGGTTGTGAGGACAGAGGATAGGCGAATGGCGAAGTCGGTTCTGGGGATATTAGAAGGGGAAGAGTCGGTTGGTTGTGAGGACAGAGGATAGAACCGACTCTAGGATGGTTGTGAGGATATAGATAAGAACTGATCACTTCTTAGATGACTTCCGCCGTATTTCGAAGACTTTTTGACGGAAAAAAATTAAGGAAATAGAGATGACACGTAGATGCCATGTCATCGTTTAAGGAAGTAGTGGAAGTAGATTTTTAAGAGAAACAAACATTAGAAGTAGCAGAAGTAGTCTTTACTTCCTCTACTTCTGCTATTTCACAGTTACTTCCGTGCAAACAAACAGGCCCTAAGTTTGATCTTGCAGTGAGTTTATCCTTCCTGACACGACAAATCACACTCCTCATAAAAGTGTCGGTTTAGAGAAAACTTTCCAGTAGGGCTGAGCATGGTTCGGTCCAAACCAAAAAAACCGACCGAACCGATCCGAACCGATCCGGAAAAATCGGTTTTATGAGTAGGACGATTCGGGTCGGTTTAAAAAAATTTTAACCCGAACCGACCAGAACCGACCGAATATAGTGCAATACTACCCATTCTGATCTCAAACCCTACCCGACCTGTCCTTAAAGAGTCAAAAACTCAAATCCTAAACTCATTTTCTGAATCATTATGGGTTGAAATTAATATCATTATATCAGTGTTTAATGCTTCATAATCTCCTACTTTGTTGATATCTTTTTTTCTTTAACACAGTTTGTTATTTGATAAGAATTTTGATAAAGTTAGAACCGAACAAACCGAACCGAACCGAACCGCACCGAACCGACTTGCAACAGTTCGGTTCGGTTTTGAATTATAGGTGGTTCAGTTCGGTTGTTCAAATTTTGGTAAAAACCTAACCGAACCGACCGTTCCACACCCCTACTTTCCAGGGATAAAAATAACCTTGAACCTTTTAGATATAACATCGTTATCCTATCCAAATTAAAATAAATAATAATAATGAGAAATTACGTTAAAAATATTTAAATATATAATTATTTTAGATAAAAGATAAAGAATTGATAAGAATTTATTTTTATCTTTAAATTTAATTATTTATTGTAATTAGCAAGGAGATAATTAGTTGATATCTAATCCTAATATCTTTAAATTAGGAGATATTAGTTTAATTACCTATAATAATTAGCAAAGACAAGAAAAATTGTTATCCTATCCTAATAGTTTTAAACTACAACATCAAGATAAAAGATAATGATTTCATAAATTTTTATCTTTAACTTTTTATTATTTATAATAATCATTAAAGAGGCAAAAAGTATTCAAATATTAAAGGTATGAGGGTGTATGTATATAAAAACACAACTTCATTTTTTTACTCAACCCAACTTATTTTTAATTGGGAAAAAAATCTCTTATGAATATGCACAAATCGAACTTTAAATTGAACAAAATCCCCATTGTCAGTCAATACTGAATTATATTAAAGCCTATATTGAATTATACGCCTTTACTGACATCCTTTTTAATACCTACTATTTTAACACTCAAATTGTATCACTTATACAAGTGTCATGCGCGTGCTTGTGCATGGTTGTTTATAATTTTTAAGGTTTTGTATGTAAATTTTGGACTTTTGAGGTGGTTGCTTGTATTTTTCAAATTTTAAAAGAGGTTATTTGTAATTTTTGGCTTTTGCATAGAGCTAGTTGTAACATTCAAAGTCTTTAGTTGTTTGTTTGTAATTTTCAATTTTTTATGCTCCAATGTTAATTTTTATATTTTTCAAAATGTTTTTTTTGTGATTTTAGATTTTAAGAGGGTTATTTGTAAATTTATATTTTTAGGAGCTTATTTTATTTTTAGTTCACGTGCAATGCACGTGGTTTTTTTTCTAAATTTATAATTTTATTTATATAGTTT
Organism: Asparagus officinalis; assembly: GCF_001876935.1. Lineage (NCBI taxonomy): Eukaryota > Viridiplantae > Streptophyta > Magnoliopsida > Asparagales > Asparagaceae > Asparagus > Asparagus officinalis. The sequence goes on along the minus strand of NC_033803.1, from coordinate 55,785,385 downwards.
TGTTATTAAATTATGCAATGTAATTAATGTATTAAGAACTTAAATTTTATTTACATGAGAGTAAATTATGGCTACATAAAACATAGAATATCTAAGTAAAACAATTGACAAAATATCTTTCCATCTGATTGAACTTTTAGTGTAAGTTTGCATTAATATATCATTTGATAATATCTTGCAAATTTACTTGCAAAAAAGAATATCTTTTAGTGTAAGTTTGCATTAATACATACATCTTGAATTTCATTACAAACATATTGTTTCTTCACTTAACAGTTATTTATCAATAATATTCACACTGTGAGTAATCTTACATATGAAATTCGCCATGAATAATACTCGGAGTAGAAAGTGATCAATCTTGTAAACGCTATAATATGATTACAATTTACAGATATATATTGGAACATGTTGACCACGATGTCCAATAAATTTTACTATTAGAAAGAAGTTTCACAACCTAAACTCGCTTAAATATGATTTGTCGCAGCTATAAGTAAGGTCCTTACATTTATCTCAATATTTTCCTTATCCCTCATATTATTTTTTTTTCAATATTTTGGTTAGCTGTATAAGCTGGTCTTCATGGATGTATGATCAGTCCCTTAGTTGTATTTAGCTAGAAATTTAGCATCAACTTATAGTGGTTGAAGTCAATGACAATTTGTAATTTTCATGGAGCCCTATTCAACATCACATTAGTTAATTTGGTAAATCAATGAAAAGAGAAGCATTATAGAATTTTCCAAGTCACAAGTTCACTGTGAAGATAAGGCACATGTTACATTCAAAAACATAATGTTAAAACTGCAAGCAATTGATCACCAAAGTTGTGCACTGTTAGACAATCCTGGAACAACCACTTTCTTGCTATTTTCCTTATCTTCATTGTAAAATAAATTCCTGGCAATTTGAGTGCATAGCTGAATTGATGCATCCTTTAGATTTGTCACCTCTCCCCGTAGAATAACCCCTGACAGCAAGTAAACATAAACAAAACAATAGTTTAAAAAAACAATGTAGTATATATACTCATACAAATGAAGGGTATAAAATGGAGAAGATATAAGTGATTATTTGCACATGGAAACTTTCTTATCATTCAAAGTAGATGCCAGCAACAAAAGAATGATACATAGTTCAAAAGCAAAGAAACAAGCTAGACATTCCTTAATATTTGGCTGCTGAGGACCTAGCTTCAGAACATAAATGGCAAGGATCCCATAGTTCCTTCCTGGATGTAGTGCTTGTTGCTCATCAATAGTCTTTAACGTCATCATGATAAAATTTCACTCAAATGGTGATGCATATATAGGGCTCAGCTACCAGATACATAATTACACCTATGTTTTAATTCATATAAACAATAAATCCTAGTTATAATTAATGCTTCCATTAACTCCACAACATTAAGGCTGTTTGTTTTAGACATAGGGGAAAGCATAGTTCTAGCACAAGTAATTTAATACTGGCAAGCAAATTCTCTAAAATTTTAGATTGTTCATAGATAATGAATTATCCTGCTATAGTGTTGAAAAGAAATGAAAAGAACATTCCATGCACTAAATAGTGCTTGATGTGAACAACTCAGCTGAGTTTGGATTAAAAGGTTCATGATGTAAGTAGCATTATACGAAGCCTCTTGTAGGAAACATTTTAAAGCAAATTAGGTTATATCATCTTTCGTTTTTCATAAAATTATAGGCAAAAATTCTCACCCTTGCGGTTAGTCTTGTCTATCATATCTCTAATATCATCTAGTGTGAAACTTTCACACAAATCTTTAGCAACACGCATGAAGTCCACAT
>NC_033803.1:55776999-55783567 GCF_001876935.1 Asparagus officinalis | reverse complement strand
CTAAATAATATTCCAAAGGATTTGTCAATTTTGTTAAAAAGATTTGTCAAGTTTGTTAACAAGAATAAGAGCAGTGGACAATATTTAACATGCCAAGTTTGTTAAATATGCCAAATTTTGTTAAATATGCCATCTCTAACAAAATTGTCTATCATATCTCTAATATCATCTAGTGTGAAACTTTCACCCAAATCTTTAGCAACACGCAAGATTTGTCAAGTTTGTTAACGAGATTGAATTGCATTAGAATTCTAAATCAGTGGACAATATTTACTACATATGGTCAAGTAGATGAAGTAAATATGCTGCACAATGAAATCATAATAATAATGAAGGAAAAAGTTCTCAGATGACATTATCTGATAAACATATCATTTTCACAGAGATGGAATTTACCAAACCCACAAAAAACTTCTCCATACAACTTGCATGTCCAAGACATAATAGGGCGATGATTTGTCTGAACCTTTGGAACAGCATCCTTATTAAAAATAAGAGCAGCAAAAATCGTCCCATCATCAACAATCAAGGTTCATCCTCCAGTGAACATCTGCCATCATGAAGCACAGGTTTAAGTTCAACAATTTCATGGGTATATTTAATTTGATTTCAAATAATAATTTAAAAAACTTTAATGCAACAAATGATGCAAATTCAATAGCTTTTAAAGGCTAACCAAACACTGAATTTGCATTTCAAAATACATATTGTACAAGAAATACGCAGATATCCAAACGACAGTTTTTTGCATATTTCCCCATAACAAATGCTACATGCAATATTTTTCTGCGTGCAATATTAATTGTATTTATATTGTACGTGGAAATGCATAACAGCATGAAATCATGGGTGTGAATTGAACATTTTAACAACTAATTGGATAACAAAGAGCAATCATCCAATATACTACCAATTAAACCGACGAATCTAAAAGGGGAAAAGGGCATCAAAATCTCAAGGATACCTAAAGCAATGCTGAGGATGAGGAATCCTGAAGGAACATGCAGCTTTGATAGTCTTGTCACTCACCTTAGCCCCTCGAATGACCCTATAGCACATTTGTACAAGAAACTTGATAAAAAACAAACATCATAAGCAAATAAACCTTCCGACAAATTCCAAGGATATTTTGCAGATAAAACCCTTACACTTGTACGTGAAAACTTCAAACCATGAGCTGGTCCTCCATGACCGCTAAGAAAATATAATAGAAGGTGAAAACATCAAACCATGAGCTGGTCCTCCATGACCGCTAAGAAAATCTAATAGACGGCCCGTTTTCATTGATCAAACAAAAATCTGAAACCCAAAATAACATGAAACTGTCAAGACAAGACAAAAGAAAATCTTATGAGCATAACTAAAACACACAGATTAAGATATTAAATATCTTCTCTATAGAAAGCTATTGTTTCCTCTCAACAGGTTCAGGAAGCTGTGCTTGGTCATCATTTTTCTTGCGAACGACTCATCAACAATATTTTTTGTGCATTATAGATAAGTAAAAAATACTTGACATGCAAAATTAAATTAATAAATTAAACTATTGTATGAATATGTATTTAGATCCACATAATAGAATGTTTAATTAAAGTAAATAATTGCAATAACAATCAAAGCATGCAATAGTTATCAAACAACTATATGAGCATATGCGTATAAATCATAAATTGGCCTAACAAATTAAATTCATCAATTAATAAACTTAAAAGCTTATGAAAAGCACATTTAAAATCCTTTAACCACTTTGTAAATGTACTAAAAATTAAAAATCATTCAAGTTTAATTTTTGTGGGCCCTTGATCAATCCTTCTCCACCTTTATCTTCTTTTTTGGTAAATCGAGAAATGAATCATCATCATCAATGTTAATTGTGATGTCTTCTTGGATTTGAATTTCTTGTGCTATTATCTTTCCTTGTGCACGTTCATCCTTTGACTTCTCATTCAACTTTACAAGGAACTTGTATATCTTTCCGATGTTGAGAACAAACTTTTGAAACAATGAACTCTGGTTTTTTTTCTGTTTTAATAAGAAAAAAAATTAAGATCTTATACCTGAAATATATTGATTTATATGTATAAAATATAATAAAGTTAGAAGTTACCTCTTTTATATCATCCATGAATTTTTGAGCATCGCATCCTATCAATGTTTGTGCTGCGTCAAAAAGTGTGACTCTTGTAGTGTCTGTTTCGTCTTCCACAATGATTTTAACAACATATCTACATTTTTTATTATCATTGTGCATCAGATGATATTTATATATTTAATCTTTATATTTTTCTTTCATGAATAATTGATAGTACTTTACCTCGGTATGCTATCTTCATTGTTTTTTTGACAATTTTGACATTTGTCGTAAATAGTCTTGTCTACTTTTTTATTGCAGCCTGTGCATGAGTAGTACCAAGCCTCATGTCTATTTAAGATATTACTTATTTTTCCAATAAAGCTGCCATATTGTGCCTGTAGATTTGAAAAAAATTAGTTAGTTATAATCGTAGTTTACATATATACATCAATGAAACAATATATATTTATATTAATTTTTTTAAAAACTGAAGCTCTTGATTCATTAATAATTTATAGTAGGATTTTTAATATCATACCTTTGATGAGTCTTGTGAAGCTTGCATAATATCAACAATATTCATTTTCGTTGCATTTTTAAATAGCCTTGACGGAGCATCATTAGTCTTGATCTTGAAAGAGCCCTGCATATAGTTTTAAAAATATTTAAAAGTCAATTTATTAAGTTACCTTTTTTATTTGAGTTACCATTCTCGCATGTCCTTAGCGAGTTGTATTTCAGGGTTGATACATATTGTAGATGCAATTTGCGAAGTCAAGCACATCTCCCCTGCATATATAATAGTTATATTTAGAATTTGATATTTATTGATAATTAATTTACAATTCCATTTTAAAAATGTTACCTTTGTACAATGATATTTTAAAATCAGATAGCGCTATTATAGTTGGCTCATGCATATTTCCTTCAATCATTGAACCTTCATTGGCAGTTAAATCTCCGAATAAAGTTACAGACAATGTTATCTCACTGTGTAAGAAAAGTTAGACAATTTTAGGTTAATATATTATATTTTGAATAAATAATTTATTGTGAAATAAAAGCAAGCGTGTATACTCTTTGTCTACTATAATGATGTCCCGCCTTGTGTCTGCCTTATTATATCTTGTAATGTACTTGATTATAGGCTTGACATTTGCTATCATTGCAAGAACATCTGCACATAAATTTATAATAAGTTGAAAGTTCATTTACAAATTTTTAAAATAAAAATAAAAGGTGTTTAGAAATTCTTACTTATATTCCTTGTATCCTCGTTGTAAATTGCCTCTTTGATTGAGATAAAGTTGTTCAATATCTTATCAAATTGGAAATTTGCATTTGATTCTTTGATAGAAATGTTCTTAGTCAATGTCAACTCAATTGACTCATGTACATTTCCATAGAGCGGGTTTATTGGTTTGACTTCTCCATTTGAGATGTAAAGAACATGATTCTTCTGAAGCATGTGCTTATACATTTCAATAGTTTCTCCAAACATAATACCTTGTATTTTTTTCCCCTGCAAATATTACTAATATTATCTCACAAATAACTAACACATTAACATTCATTTAAGCCTAAGATAAATAAGATAAGTAATAGATGACGTAAGTTATGTATAAATGTATTTTTATGTGATAAACTTTAAAATAACCATTCTCTAGATTTTATTGAAAGGTATCCATAATCTTCGGGTTAAAAAAAATTTCCTTTTTAACTCATCAACAAAACTAACATTATTTATATAAAGTTACATGTTATTGAATTAGAATTTCTACTACTTACTAATAAGTCATTTGATCTCAATTAACAAATTTAATCGTTTATACGGATTAGCTCTTAGTAAAAAATTCCAATAGGTGCTACTTGTATAAACAATTCTACCAAAGTTTTGCAACACCAACTTAGTTAAGGGACTAACATGATAAATTAAGATGCTCAAAATATAACTTTATCATGCAAGTAAATATTAAATTTATGGTAAATATGCTTAGTAAAAATTTAGTGTAATTAATAACTATTTTGTTGCAATGTGTATACAATGTTGTGTTAATGTCATATTCAAATTATTTGCTTGCTTATATTGTTAGATATACGTTAAAAATTAATTTACGTAGAAATATGAAGAAAGCATGATATTTGTTGTATAAAATATGCGAAAATGAATTACATGTTGCTTACCTCTTTAATAAATGCAGGAATTTTTTTTATGATCTTATACATAGTAAGGTGAAAATAATTAATATAAGAATAAGCATCAACAATTATAATTTAATTTATATTTATAATTTATTAATTTTTTAAAAATTTAGAATGCTATGCATAGATTTAAAATAACGAATGTTATGGCATGATAAAAAATGATGCATATTGTACTTAAACATTGTATGTATTACTTTATTTAAGAATAAGTATCAACAAATATCAATAGAATTATAGCATGTAGAAATTTGCTACATTACCTCTGAGTCGGCAAAAATTAATTTTAGTAGTTTTCCTGAGCCTTTGTTGTTCTCATAAGATGACTCAATAGTTCTTAGGATAACAACATGAATCATCCACTCTCTTTGAAATTTTTTTAGTTGCCGTATTTGGATGTGTGGAATTTGTGCTTCGTTGGTGGATGCCATTGTTCCTGCAAGATTTAGAATAGTTTGTTATATATAAATATAAATAACAACACATCTGAAGTAATAAAAAAACTCAAAAGAAAATTAAATGAGACTATTTCTATATCAAAGATGTGACACTAATTATAGTAATTTGAAATTATTAATTAATATATATATATAATAAATTCCTAACCTTCAAAAATGTTATTGGTCATTTGAATTATTCCTCGTGGTCCTTTGGCTGGAGAACTTCCTTGTATACAACATTTTTTGTGTATTGTTCCTCTTCTGAAAATTTTCCATCTGATGCTATTAAGACCTTGGTTGTCATCATAGAAGTACCCCGCGATAAAGCAACATATAATTGCCCATGAGAGAACACCGGTTCAGGTAGATAAATACCAACGTTAGGTATTGTTTGCCCTTGGGAGTTATTAATTGTCATTGCAAAACATAATCTTATAGGAAATTGTTTGCGTTTGAACTTGAATGGTAATCCTTCATCTTCTGCTGGTGACAATGGTATTCTTGGCAAGAAGGAGGGGGTTCTGTAGGCTGTCTAAAAATCACAATGGATAGCTGAGTCTCCATCGAACACTGATGATGGAAGTTACAATCTGACGACTTCCAGAAGGCTACAATTCGAAGATTTTCACATGTCAAAGAGTTAAAGCAAAGATTACAAAATGACAGTCTTTAGCAATACTCTGACAGAAAGGATTACAAATCGACGATCTCTTCAAACCAAGACGTGGAAGTCCTCCCCGCGTACCATCATCAAGACACTACACCGATTCAATCACCTACGCCGCTTCAACAGCTATAAACACGAATGCAGCTTCTTATGTGAGATGATTGATCTTGATGGCTGCGACAACAACATGACTGATATCATGTTAGCAACCATTAGAGGTGCTGATGAGCAGTGTAATGATATTCGACACACTCAGTGGAGATCATGACCTGCAGTTGATAAAGCGTTATTGAGATGCCTCAATTGTCACAAATGGCCTGAATAAGACCTTCTTTACTGGTCTTTGGTGTCATCCATATATAAAGACAGAGAAATCTAATCAACAGCTCGAACGCAGCTCCAATCGTTGCCAAGCACAACTCGAACACAGCTCCATCGCTGCCCAACGCAGCTCCATCGCTGCCCAACGCAGCTTATCAACCGCTGCCCAACGCAGCTTATCCATCGCTGCCCAACGCAGCTTATCAACCGCTGCCCAACGCAGCTTATCAACCGCTGCCCAACGCAGCTTATCAACCGCTGCCCAACGCAGCTTATCAACCGCTGCCCAACGCAGCTTATCAACCGCTGCCCAACGCAGCTTATCAACCGCTGCCCAACGCAGCTTATCAACCGCTGCCCAACGCAGCTTATCAACCGCTGCCCAACGCAGCTTATCAACCGCTGCCCAACGCAGCTTATCAACCGCTGCCCAACGCAGCTTATCAACCGCTGCCCAACGCAGCTTATCAACCGCTGCCCAACGCAGCTTATCAACCGCTGCCCAACGCAGCTTATCAACCGCTGCCCAACGCAGCTTATCAACCGCTGCCCAGTTGAGGGGATCTTTCAGGCGAGGTTGGATTTTGGAGAAGATCTTTCGATCAGATCTTCCAGAATCAGAAAAAGGAGGATTGACTCCTTACACAGTCTGGGAAATCAACAAACGGAGGATCTCTAAACCATCGATATTTGGCTTATTAACCGAATTATTTTCGGTTCCAACAACTCTGTCATTAGAGTTTGTTACTTGTTCTGAATCACAAAACTCGACAAGAGTTATCAACCGGCTAAGATAGTTGTTCCAGTGAGTATAGATATTCGGATCGTCAACGAGAAGCAAACTCGACACAAGCATTCGAGGGA
>NC_033803.1:55756261-55775999 GCF_001876935.1 Asparagus officinalis | reverse complement strand
CTCGTCGGGAACTGGACCGAGGTGCTCCAAAACTGGCTTCTTCCTTCGGGATGATTCTGCATGATCTCCTGGAGTAGCCATAGGAACTAACGTCGACTTTGATTGATTCGCCGGAGTTTGACCTTGCTTAGAAGGCTGCACTGGTTGCTTTTTGGCCTGAGTCGCCTCCTCCTTTTGCAGCTTTCTACGGGCTTCCTGAGCTTGAGCCCGTGCCTGCGCTGACATCGCGCGGCGCTTGCGAATACGCTCTTCAAGTGTCGAACGGTTCCGTTTGACGCGGACCCATTCGTTCTTTGGCGGCTTGGAAGAGTCGCCGTTCATTGGTGGTTGAGGCTGTTTGCCTCTTCTGTTCTTCAACTCCGCGTGGTAGCGGAATCCGTCCATAGACTCCATCGCCTTAGCGAGTTGCCGCGCAAGGCGTTGACGACGCCTCTGGCGGGCTCTCTTCGAGAGAGTCACAACGCCCTGAATAGTGGAGGCGTTGGCGGGAGTTGGGTTGACCTGATTGGAGGTCGGTGGAACTTCATTTGACGCAACTTCGGCGTCAGTTGGGTTGAGAGCTTCGTGGGCTTCCCGAGCAGCTTCAAACCAACGAGCTTTTCTCCCGGAGGAGAACTTCTTGGACTTGCGGGGGGAGATAGAGCCGGACGAGGACACGTACTCCTCGAACTTGGCTTGGTCGAACTCGTACTCGACCTCCTCCACGACCGGGATTGCAATCCGCGGCTGCGACGCATCGATCTCGTTGGCGAGATCGTCGGCTCCCACTGTGGTCGCCAGATTGTTCGCGTGGAAAACTGTTTTCTTTTTCATTGATATGATTGTCATCTTGGGTTACAAAGATCCGGTCTTTTATAGATCCGGTTACAACTAAATCAAAGAAAATAAAGAAAAATTACAACTCTCCTCTGTGAACAAATCACGAGCTCCTGTTTTGCGGTCGCTCGCTTTGGTGGGTTCTTTGCCTGCGCCGGGGTTAATCCGTGGACCACCGCGCGATCTAGATCCGGTCGGATCTACACGAGTATGCGGGTATTTTGGCCGAGCCCCTCTGGGTTTGCTGTTTTCCATCGTTTTGTGTTGTGTCCGTTTTCCGGTTTTGTCCGTGATTTGGTTGATTGAGACTCTGATTTGTTGATCTGATTTGGCAGTAAGTCTGATTCCTAATTTGGCAGTAAATCCACTTCTGAGTTTGAGTCCGAAACTGATCTTGATTCGATCGTGATTCGTCCGAGTCTATTCCCGGTTGGATGACTCGTTGATTCTTTAACACTTGGCTTGATTCCGAATGTGTATGGATTCATTCCGTTGTTCGCGTGCGATTTGTCGATCTCGTCGCCTCGTTGGTTCGTCGGTTTGTGCCGAGCTGTGCTAAGGGACCTATAAGCAGTTTTATATGCCTACAGTTCCCTCACGTTTTGCTTAACAGTTCGGGTATGACCAACTTTATGTTGGCAACCCTAATCCGCGATTAGCTCACATCGGGAATCTATACGAAGGTGCTCATGCTTGGTATTTCTTTTCTGCCCGAAGAACTCATGCGCAGTTTACTCTGCCTAGTTTGCTGCCTAGTTGTTCTATCGTAGCGGACTTCCGCGATTGGTTCGACAAAGCTTCTCAAATCCCCGAATATGATATATACACTTCATGCATAAATGAAATCCGGGAACTTTATAAATCGAGAAGTGGTTCTGCCAGGACTTGATTACCAGGGATAGAGGATTATCTGTCCTGTGAACGAGAGGCGGTCAAAATCGAGGAGATCCCGAAGGAGTTACCTGCTATTGAACCTTCTGAAGAAGAGGATACTAAAGACGTTCTCGAGGGAGCACCCTCTGCTGAGCCTCGCTCTTTAAGGTCATCAGGGAAGATGGCTCTTACTGCTGAGGAGGAAGGTGAATATGAGAAGAGAATTCGCAAGCGGAAGCCAGTTGCAGCTAAGAACTCTAAGAGGACTAAGTTGATGGGGGATGCCATAAAGTCGGCGCGTGCTGCATCTCCTGAGAACAGAGGGAATACTATACTTCAAGCAGCTCCTCTCGGTCCTGAGATGACAACAGGTGGGCAGGGGCCGGCCACCCTAGGCTCATTGTCAAATATGCCCGAAAAGTTATCTTCTGAAGCTGACCATCGCCCCACTCACACTGATTATGCGAATTGCTTTATTTATCCGACTGCTCCACCCCCAAGCTCGAAAACTTTGAGGAAGCTTATCGAACAAATTAGAGCATTGGATGTAAATTACTATCGACGTCGTTAGCCTCGGGGATGTGAGTTTTAAGATTTTTGAACCCCATCTGCTGGAGTGTCTCACCAAGATCGGGAACTAGGGAATGCATTGTGGATTGATAATTGTCGCGAGAGCATTGTTATTCTGGAATATGAATTTGAATTTCTTTCAATGCTACAACGCGACGACATAGGGCCAGAAGTGGATCGGGCTCTTTCTCAGGCCAAAGCTTTGAAAGCACAACACCAAGAGGCTCTTCAGAAGAGTCTGTCTGAAACAAAATCTCGTATTGCTAGCCTGCATGGGGAACATCTCCAAGTATAAGTGGACCTGGGCAGTTTTGCTATGGGTATTCGGGATACCGCAGCAGAGCTTACTCGTGCTGGTGTTGAGCTATCTCAGATAAATGCTCAGTTAGCTGACGATATGGAAGTTATAAAAGGGTTAGCTGCTTACTGCGACGGGCTTTTCAAAGGTTATTGCGATGAAATTGTTACTGCTGACAAGATTAGGCGAGAGCTTATAGAAGCAGCACCAAATGAAGAGGAGCTCAAGAGCAAGGTAACAGAAGAAGTCAAAAAGGCTCGTGAGGAGAAAATATCGGCTTTGAAATCTAAGCTCAAGTCTTTTAGGCTGATGGACCCCGACGCTTAGGATTTGAATTGCTTTCTAGCTAGGGAATAATTTTGTATCGTTTTCATTTCAATTGTCTTCACTTTGTATTCACATTATCAATATTGAATGAAAATGATATCATTTTGCCTCTTATCATCTCTTTTGTTGCAATCTAGTTCAGTACAATGAAAAGTAATGCAAATGCCATAAGCGTAGTGTTAACTTTGGCATGAAATTGAAATTCTCTTTATTATTACTTAGAATAACTCTAGAAAATTTCAATCGTCAGAAGTGTAATGTTAACATGACGACATACAAGACAGGAAAATTGAAATTTATTCCTGAAATACACTATGAACTGGCAACCCCCCAGTCTGACATGACTGGGGTTTAGGGAGCTATATGATTTATAGAAAATATCTTTTAAGAAATTTGCATCATGAGCATGTCTCCTTTTTTTATCAATGAGGCGATAAGCTCCATTCGAATAAACCGATTCCATTACGAAGGGCCCTTCCCATTTAGGATTGAACTTCCCTTTGGTTTTGTGTGTCATCACCATGGGTCGTCTGTTGGCCAAAACTAAATCACCTTTCTTAAAAATCCGCTCTTTAACCTTTTTGTTGTAGGCTTTGAAAATCCGGGCTTGATACAACTCGATCTGTTGCTGAGCTTGAAGTCGTTTGTCATCTAAGGCTTCAAGTTCTTACAGACGTCGTTGATGTTTCTCTTCCTCTGTCAGTCCAGCTGTGATAGCGACTTTTAGGGAAGGGATTTGAATTTCTAATGGTAGTACAGCTTCACAGCCGTATAGTAAAGAGATCGGCGTAGCTCTTGTAGGGGTCCTCACCGTTGTGCGGTAGGCCCACAAACATTCACCGAGTCTTTCGTCCTAATCACGTCGGCTCTTAGAAACAAACTTTTTGAGAAGTTTCACAATGGTTTTGTTAAAAGCTTCTGCAAGACCATTCGCTGGCGGATAATACGTCATAGATACGACACTCTGGATTCTAAACTTATCACAAAATCTCTAAAATCTAAAGCTGACAAATTGTGTCCCGTTGTCGTGAACTATTCGTCTCGGGACTCCAAAGCGGTAGATGACGTGATGTTTGATGAACTTAATCACATTCTTTGTCTTGACCTCCTTTAGCAGGATTGCCTCTGCCCATTTGGAGAAATAATCAGTTATGGCCAGAATGAACCGATGTCCTTTGGAAGTTGGAGGAGAAATTGGTCCCACGATATCCATACCCCACATTTCAAATGGCCAGGATGCTGATGTAGGGTGTAAGTTCTCCGGTGCTTGGTGGATGAAGTCCCCATGAATTGGTATGCGTGACAATGTTTAGCATAGTCAACTACGTCTGAGAACATCTGTGGCTAATAATAGTCAATTCGTCGAAGGCGATCTCCCAATTTAACTCCGGGCTGATGAGCTCTGCACATTCCGTCGTGAGCTTCCTTGAGAGCCTCTTTTGCTTCCTTTCGAGAGAGGCATCGAAGCAAAACTCCACCATGTGATTTACGATACAGGATTATAGAAACTGCATCGTAGTAGAATCGGAGGGCTTTTCGTTTGATGTAGGCTGCTTCCTTAGGGTCGTCGGGCAAAATTCCGTACAGGACGTAGCCGATATACGGGAATCTCCAATCCCTAGATTCCAACTCCATGGAGGTTGTACAGACTTCTCCTGCTATTGTCTTGTCCGAACTTTCCTCTATATGAATCCTAGAATAGTACAGTTCGCATCCCGTAACTGGAATTATTGTTTCAGCCTCTGGTGGCAATGCCAGTGAAGTTGCCAATAAGGCTAAAGGGTCTGCATAAGCGTTCTGAACTCGTGGAATGTATTCGATGAAGAAACCTTCGAACTTTTTAGCTTGCTTTAGCACTGCGAAGTAGTACGGGTGGAATGTATTCGATGAAGAAACCTTCGAACTTTTTAGCTTGCTTTAGCACTGCGAAGTAGTACGGGATTAGATCCTCATGACGCACTTTAACCTTCGAACTTTTTAGCTTGCTTTAGCACTGCGAAGTAGTACGGGATTAGATCCTCATGACGCACTTTGTATTCCCCTCGGACTTGAATTACGATGAGCTAAGAGTCACCGTAAGCCTCGATATGCTGAATATTAAGTTCTTTAGCAAACTGCATTCCTAATAACAGAGCATTATACTCGGCTACATTATTGGTGCAAGGTTCGATTAGGGAAAATCCTCTTGGGATTACGTGACCGTTCAAAGAGACGAACACCACTCCTACTCCTGCAGTAATTGCTCCATGAGGGTTTGCTCTGGATGCACCGTCGAAGAACAACTTCCACACTTGTGTAGTTTCTTGAGTAACGCAGGTTTCAGCAACTTCGTCGGGCAATTCTTCATACAACTTAGATGTCCCTGGCACTGGGTGATCGGCTAAGAAGTCTGTCAATGCTTGATCCTTGACTGCTTTTTAGGGCATAAATTGTATGTCATATTACGACAAGAGGATGGCCCACTTGGCGAGCCGATAATTTAGAGATGATGGTTTCGTCATCAGAACTCTTAAGAGATTTACCTTAGAAATGACATGAATTGTTTGTCCAACTAGGTAATATCGCATCTTTTGGACTGCAAATACTAAGGTGAGGCATTCTTTATCGACCGGGTTATACCGATACTCGGCTCACATCATGGTTCTGCTTAAGTAGTAGATGGCTTGTTCTTGCCCTTGATGATTGTTTTGGGCCAACAAAGCTCCAAGAGAATATTCCATAGCTCTCACATATAATAGGAATGACTTTCCTGATATTGGGGCCACGAGAACTGACGGTTAAGTAAGATATCTCTTAATCTCCTCGAATGCTTTTTGACATTCTTCATCCCAAACAAAGGACACTTCTTTCTTCATGAGCTTAGAGAAATGTTGGCAACGCCCTGAAAGATTTGATATGAATCTTCGAATGTAGGCTCGTCTGCCTTGTAAACCTCTGAGCTCTTTGAGATTTTTCGGATGTGGCATGTCTTGGATAGCACGCACTTTTTCAGGATCGAGAGAGATTCCCTTGGATGTGATGATAAATCCTAAGAATTTCCCGTTTGATACTCCAAGGAATGATTTTGTTGGGTTCATCTTCAGTTGATGTGCTCACATGATGTCGAACATTGTTTTCAAGTCTGTAAGATGATCGCCTTTATGTTGGCTCTTTACTGCTATATCGTCAATGTAGCACTCGATCTTCTTACGTAAGTGTTCATGGAAGATGGCATTCATTGCACGTTGATAAGTTGCACTCGATCTAGAAGATGATTTTAAAACACTGTTTAAAAATATCAAATAATATTCAAAAATTATGAAACTTTGAGAAATGATTATAGACATGATAATACACATGTTACAAAAACTGGTTTTATAAAAGGACTTCCCAAATGAGAAATATCTTTATTTTACAAAATAGTCCAAAACATGATAATGTGAACATATGAGTTTTGACATTTTAGCTTAACCATGTTTTGAAACAATACAAAATGATTTTGTAGACTTAATAAAAGATGTATATAATGATTGTTAAGTCTATAAACTGAAAAAAATAATATTTTCACAAATACAATATAAAATAAAACATATGAGTATATATATGAAAATATATTTGTTTCATATCTAAGTAGTTAAACCAAATCACAATAATAAATATGAAATATGTAATTTCATATTTGTAAACATGAAAACCCAAAAACTATGCATGTATATATATAAGTATATATATACATAGAAACCAAAACTTATGTATACACTATATGAAACCAATATAATGTGTGTGTGTGTATAATATTATATTGAGCTTAAGGTACTAACACACATAATATAAATTTCTATACTAAATTACCCAAGCTTGATCTTGATCTTCAATAGCTTGGTTTGGTAATCTTGCGGATGAAGCTTGAAACTTGGATCTTCAACTTGAATTGTACAAAGCTTCACCTACTATTCCGCCAACCTCCATTTGATATGATCGTTATGGCGCAATCCATCCAACCTCCAACTCGTTGTTTGCCTAGAATAAATACGAAAACACAAACACTAGATAAACAACATTAGAAGTAAATTATTTGTTAAATATTATCAAAACAAGAAGGCTAACCAATTGTTATACCTTAGGGGGGTGATTAGGGTCTTATGCTAATCTAATCTGATTTTATGCCAATTAAAACTAAAAACAAGTTATCCTAGCAAGTATGAAATACAACAAGATATATGAGCTAGGATAAACAATATGAACAAATGAATATATTCTAGGAATGAGATATTACAAATATATGAGCAAGGATATATAAACTAACACAAGGGTAAAATAAATAATCTATAAAAGAGATAGGGCAAAATGAAAAGCAATACACAAAGGCGATATAAGATATGAAAATAAGAATGAGAACGTCAATGCAATCACAAACAAAATGATATGATCACGGAGTTCGGTCTAACCACTTGACCTATGTCTCTGCTCCTCACCTCGAGGAGATCTCCACTATCACAACCAGGTTTTCTACATTTACCAGAATAATGTTTACACCACAGTTTTCTAGTTTACCGAAACTCTACAACTAACACACTCTTGTAATCCTACTCTACACCCTCTCAAGTGTTGAACTAGACGTATCTCCCTCAAGTGCTCGGATACAACCTCTCCCTAGGTTCGTCAACCGACGCCACTCCTCTTGGGATGAGGCCTTCTTGTTTTGATGATGTTTAACAAATACAGTATCCAGCACAGGACAATCTCGTGAGGCGTTCATGATCAACACTAAACAAATGGTCAAAATCCTAGAAGATGCTCTGGCCAAGCAGAAAGAGAATTTTAAATTCGAAATGGAAATGACTGTGCAACGGATAAGGGAACTGCATGATCAATAGATTTAAGCCTTATCAAATCAGATTGGTGAATCTAGCCGTCACAACGCTACCAATCAAGAAGATAGTGATTCAGACGTTGAAAAAAATGTCAACACTGATACCCCTCCTGTTGACCAAAATATTAGGGGTAGTCCTATCGAGGATGATAACGCTGGGGGTGGTCCAGTTATTCCTCCCTAAAATCGCCCGAAGAAGAATACGAGCAAGAATGAGATGATGAAAGAGCTAGAGAATAAGGTCAATGCCTTTATGTCCACTCAAGAAGTGAGGAAAACGGGTATTCCATGTCCCTACCCAAGGGAGTGGGAGTCAATCCCATATCCCATGAAGTTTAATCTAATTAACTTCACGCTGTTCGACGGAAAGGGGTCACCAACTCAACACCTAATTTACTTCAAGTCCCACATGGATGTGATCTTCGGCAATGTACCTTTGATGGTCTGGTCATTCATTGACACCCTTCGTGAAGCTGCCTTCGATTGGTACTGTCGTCTTAAGTTAGGAAGTATCAACAACTAAGACGATATGGAGAGCTCGTTCCTCAACAACTTCTTCGATGATGACATCAAAGTGTTGATCAGAGCTCTTCTGGATGAAAAGCAAAAGGACAATGAGTCAGTTGAAAGTTTTGTCAAACGCTTTCGTAATAAGGTGATGAATTACCAAGATCCGGTTATGGAGGAATTCATCCTCCAAACCTGCCATAACAACCTTTCTATTGATGTCCTGAAAGCCCTGGGGGTCGTGCCATCTACAACATGGAAAGAATTAAAACTGTACGGGAACAGGTCGAATGTTTTCTCAAAAGAAAAAAGCTTGAAAGAGGCCAACCGACGATTAAACCCCCTAACTTGAAATTTGCTTCTCGTGGTAAGAGATAGGCACCTGCAACAGCTGTTGATGCTAATCAGACATCACAACACTAACCTCAGAAGCAGCAAAGGACCTTAGATTCGAGACTCTAACAAGAGTACTCCTTCAAGGATGAAGCAGTTCCGACTATCTTCAAATACCTTCTTGAAAATAACAAAATCAAGCTGTCACCTATTACGAATCAGGAGGAAGCTAATAATACTTAGGATCCAAAGTACTACGCTTATAATAAGAGGATCCTTCATCCCACCAATGCTTGCTTCTCTCTCAAAAACAACATTCAAGCTTTGGTTGACACCAGCATCATAACGCCAAAATGAGCCGAATGAGAACGGTTCACTCCGAAAAGTATGAGTATAAATTGCTCCTTCACAGACTCTGACAAGTATAAGAGTATAAACTGCTTCTCCCTATCCTCCAACGGGTATACGAGGTTAAACTGCTTCCCTTATTTCTAATAACGGGAAGTTCTGGGAAAATATTACTCTTAATATTCTTAAGGATAACCCAACAATATGGCCGAATACAATTGGATTCAGGTTCGCCAAAGAGCTAGGGGTGGGATACCTCAATACATTCTAAAGGGAAGTTCCGGAAGGATACTACACATGGTATTCTTAAGGATAACCCAAAACCGATTATTTATAGTGAAAACCAGTCGTCGGAATAATTCATTCCTAATTTTGATTAAGAACATCTCACTATGGCTATTTAATCATTTTCAAGATGATTAAAACACACCCACTGTGATTTTTCGAACACCTTTCGTCGAGATGAGATTCAATAACTTCATCCGGTCAATCTTCCCTCACGAAACTCCTATAGTGTAACTATGGAGTGCTTGATGATTCACGGTCCTCCACCATAAAGTCCCTTACTGATCAAATTAACTGACAGTGGGTCCACCAAAATTCACTTGGTTGAGTCCATCCAAACTCACATTGTGTTAGTGTACTTAACACTCCTAATGTTAAAGTCGAA
This sequence comes from Asparagus officinalis, assembly GCF_001876935.1. Classification (NCBI taxonomy): domain Eukaryota; kingdom Viridiplantae; phylum Streptophyta; class Magnoliopsida; order Asparagales; family Asparagaceae; genus Asparagus; species Asparagus officinalis. The sequence continues at coordinate 55,766,405 of NC_033803.1, read as the reverse complement.
AAAAGGTATTCAAAAATTCAAGCTGTTGATCCATGACAATCATCAAACCCCTTCGTGTTAAGTCTTAGCACATTGACAATAAAAAAACCCACTGAGTAATTTGTACGAGTCAACATTCCTGTGTTAGTTGTATCTTCACTCCCACTATTTCTTGGTCAAACCTTCCTATAATTAGGATCAAAGCCAAAATCCCCTCTCGATTCCTTTCATGAATGAGAGGTTTACTTTCAAATAGAACGATCAAACCTTCCTACATTTAGGGTCATCTCAAACCTCCCACTTGGTCAAACCTTCCTACAGTTAGGGTTAAAACTGAAGTTCACTCCCGATAAACAAGAAATCCACCTTCAATTTGGATAATCAAGCCTTCCGACAGTTAGAGTTATCCAAATCTTTTTTGATTCTCGAAGTGGAGATCCCACTTTGAGTTTCTTTTACACTTGAAGATAGAATATAAATTTTTTTCTCTCCAACATCGGGTTCGTCTTTGCTCCAAGAGAAGACACTACCTTCTGACGCCATAATCCATACCTTACAAGCATGGGAAGTTTTATCCCGAATCCTAAATAGGGATAAGTCAACGCCTAACACGCATTATCGGTTAGTCTTTCACCTTAAAAGAACAAAAGCTCATGTATTCAATATCGTGGTAGGTCGTTATTAATAACAGTATAATCCATGCCTTACACGCATAAGAAATTTTATCCCAAATCCTAAGTAGGGATAAGTCAATACCTAACACGTATTGCCGGTTAGTCTTTCACCGTAAAAAAGGACAAAAGCCCATGTATTTAATATCATGACAGGACGTTATTAATAACGTCATAATCCATGTCTTACACGCATGAGGAATTTTATCATGAATCCTAAGTAGGGATAAGTCAACGCCTAACACGCATTTTGGTTAGTCTTTCACTATAAAAAGAACAAAATCCCACGTATTCAACATCGTGGCAGACCATTATTAATAACACCATAATTCATATCTTACATGTATGTGGAATTTTATCTCGCGTTGCTGGTTAGTCTTTTATTGTAAAAAAGATAAAAGTCTATGTATTCAACACCGTGGTAGGCTATTATTAATAACGTCATAATCTATGCCTTACACGCATGAGAAATTTTATCCTGAATCCTAAGTAGGGATAAGTCAATGACTAACACGTGTTGCCGGTTAGTCCTTTACCGTAAACAGGACAAAACTCATGTATTCAACATCATGGCAGACTGTTATTAATAACACCATAATCATACCTTACACGTATGAGGAATTATATCCCGAATCTTAAGTAGGAATAAGTCAATACCTAACACGTGTTACCGGTTAGTCTTTCACCGAAAAAAGGATAAAAGCCTACGTATTCGATATCATGACAGGTCGTTATTAATAACGCCAAAATCCGTGCCTTACACGCATGGAGACTTTTATCCTGAATCCTAAGTAGGGATAAGTCAGCGCCTAACACATGTTGCCGGTTAGTCTTTCGCCATAAAAAAGACAAAAGCTCACATATTTAACATCATGGCAGGCCATTATTAATAATACCAAAATCCATGCCTTACACGCATGGGGAATTTTATCTTAAATCCTAAGTAGAGATAAGTCAACATCTAACATGCGTTGTCGGTTAACCTTTCTCTGTGAAAAGAATGCCAGGATTCACGTCTGGGGGATGTTATCTTAATCTCTGAATAGAGATAAGTCTACGCCTAACACGCATTACCAGTTAGTGTTTCTCCGTAAAAAGGATGAAGCCTATGTATTCAATATCATAGCACCAAGTCTAAGAGAGTTCATTCTCGTAGCACAACATCACATATGAAATGAATGTAGATAATTCGTATGCAACCCCGACTCAAACGGTAGTCGGTAAAGGCGTATCAAGTCCGTTGATGGCTGAGGTTTTGCCAAAATTCCTAAAGTCTATGCCTAACACATGTTGTCGGTAAAGGCGTATCAAGTCCGTTGATGGCTGAGGTTTTGCCAAAATTCCTAAAGTCTATGCCTAACACACGTTACTGGGTAGTCTACTCCTACGACAAATGACGAAGTCTATGTATTCAATATCATAGCATCAAGTCTAAGAGAGTTCATTCTTTTAGCATAACGTCACCTGCGGAACGGATTTATACAATCTGCATGCTAGCCCAACTCAAATGGTAGTCGGTAAAGACTCGTCAAACCATTTATGACTGAGGGTTTGCTAAAAATTCTTTAAGTACGATAGTCACTGACGCACCAGCTTCATCAGTTGGTCTTGTGACTTGAACACCCGGGAGAACATCAATTCCAACCGAAATTTCCACAAAGGACTTTGAACATGTTGCAAATAAAAGTCAATGCCGGTCAACGCATTGTGATGAAGTTCAACGCCGGCCAACGTGTTGCAATCAAAGTTAATGCCAATCAACATGTTGTCAATTCTTGCCAAAACAAGGCTCAGATCAACTCCGAAACAAAGGATAACCCTAAGGATTTCAACCGTGATTCAAATGTGAATTCACGATGAAGATGATTAGTTCAATGTTAATTCAATGACACGAGCTAATTCAGATATCAACATGCCAGTCTAAGTCCAAGATTTCGACGATGGTCAGACGATAAACGCAGCACCGGAAGAATTTTAGCTATTCGACAAAATATTGAATAGACTGAAAGCTAAAAAAATCAAAGAACTGAAGGCTAAGTGTATCATATCCAAAGCATTCCAGGCTCATCTATAAAAGAATAACACTGAAACATTTTGGAGGGGGTATCTGTAGGCGTCAAAAATTACTTATAGGTCCCGAACCTAGCTCAAGACAACGAACCGTCAGATGACGTAGCGACGAGCCGTTGAAATAACAAAGCGGCAATTCACTGATGACATTGCAACAAGCCATCTCCAAGTAGCCTGCACACTCCTCGTCCACCTCTAAATTAATGAAACACATCAAGCGAATCGATAAAGCATACAAGTCAACAAAACGACGAAATACGTGTAATGACGGAATAGGAACAAACCGAAAAGCCCCTGGTGTCCGAGTCACGTCAAAATAACTCAGCCAAAGCCAGTGGGTCGGCTCAAGGCCGAGCCACCAAATGGTGGCTCGCATTGGTGTGAGCCACCATTTGGTGGCTCATACATTTTTGAGCCGAAAACGCATTTCTGACTGGTTTTTGCGGGATTTGATCATTTCAGAGCCTCCTAACTACTTTGATACTATCCCTGAACATAGTTAAGCTATTGTTAACTACGAATATCGTTAAATCATTAGTTCTTATTCGAAAACACTACAATCGTAGCGTATAAACACAAGCCTAGGGCCTTTATTTGAAAAGATCTGAAATCAGAGGGCGAGGTGTTGTTAAATTGAAGAGTGGAGCACGAATTTCAAAGGAGGACTAACAGATCTTGGCAAACTTTAGCATAAAGAGGAAGCTATTCAAAGGATCTAAGGCCCGTTCCCCATTTCCTTCAATCAAACTTTGTTTTGATCTCGAGAAGAGTCATAATCTCGCTTGGTCAAAATTATCACTTCTGCGATTGTTTTCTTTGTGAAGCAAGAGCATTAATTTACTTTTCTGTCAACCGGATCTGATCCGTGGTAGTCCACAAACTAATGCGTCCCTGATATAGGAAAAAAATCCCACGCGGAGCATCGGGTGATAAACGTCTGTTGTGTGTGTTTTAAGGAGATTGTTTTTGTTTATTTTTTTATTGTATAAGAATATCTTATAAAAGACCGACTTTTCTCTTTTTTGAGTTTGTAATTGATAAACGATTATAACAGATTCAATGACAATGAATAAATCAATTTTCGACGCAAACACTTGGGAATTGAAGAAGATTAGAAGGTTAAGTAAATATCCTACCAACTTGAGGGTTAAGCAGCTTTTTTATGGTAGTCATTGTGTGAGGAACGTGCCCATCAGTGGAAGCAAAAAATCCGATCATAAATGAAGATGAAAGAATTATTGAGAACCGTATTCTTCCTACCTGTCATTATGTGTTTAATCAATATTCGAGTTTAGACTTTAATTATGATCATGGAGAGATTAAGCAACCTTAATCTACCTCTAAGAAAGACTTTGGAATTTTTAAGAGCATTGAAGAAGCTATAAATAAATAAGAACTACCTCAAAAGCAATATATCTTCCGCACAAGGTGCACCGTGATACAGATGATATAAGATGTTTTTATTGACAGTGATACTAGCAAGAATCTTATCTCTCAGCATATGATAGAGAAGTTAGGCTTGTAGACAAATAAATGCTACATCTAGTGTTCGATCAACTAGACTCACAAGTGTAGTGATGTGCATAACAATGAGATATTCGGGTATCTTTTTCCATAGGTCATTATGTTGACAAGGTGTTATATGATGTGGTCAAGATGGATTGTTGCCATATACTTTTAGGTAGACCATGACAATTCGATGATGGTGTCACCCACAAGATCAGCAACAATGTTTATATATTTATGAAGCATGGACATTGAACTGTACTCATGCCTCTTACAGAATTGACTCATCCAAGATAAAGACTATTGAGAAGATGAAACTTTTGGTGGTAGAAAACGTGCCTTTCACTTGAAGCAACATGAAAAATTTTATGCCTCGATTGTAACCGAAAAAGAAGAAAATGCTCCTAGTGAGATTCCTTCTGAAGTGCAAGCGCCGTTTGCAACTGGAATTCCTAATATTGATATTTATATATCAATATATATGGATGTTATGCATGAAATTTTTGAAGCAATTGTGAATGATGTAACATTAGCTGATGTTATTCTGATAGAGGAGAAGGGTAAAGTAGAGGAGGCGATTAATTATATCTATAATTTGCTTAGTGAAGGGCCCAAAACAAAGGAGATGGAGTGCGAGAGAAATTCTTCTTTTGAAATAAAGAGCAACATGAAACTTCAAGTATGAGAATATGAAAAGCAACAAGCAAAATATTTGGAGGAGTTTTTTTAAGTCATGTGTAGATTCAAATACCGTCAATCACATAAACATGATATGGAAAAGATTTATACACAAGTTTGATTCAAAAGAAGTCCTAGTCAAGGAGATAAAATAAGACGCCTCTGGGTTCACACAAGGCTGCAGTCCAAAGTGAAACCAAGAATGTCAAACCTGCCATGCACCACACAGTACAATAACATGTTTCACCATCACAATTAACATCTATCTAGTAGAGTCAACAACTGGTGTAGGTACAAAACAGGTAAAAGATAGTACAAGATATACTGATGGAATGATAACAGTCACATAAATATCTCATCATCGCACATACAGAAATACATAGCCAAGATCTGAGTAGATAAACTGGAATACTCAACAAGTCTCAAATACAAATATCTGACGAAAAGAAAATAAGGCTGTATGGTGTAAATTTGATTTCCCGAAAACAGGGAGTGTTCGTTTGTATTAATAAGAAAGCTTATTACAAACTAATAATCAAATGGTTACAACAGAAGCAGAGGGAATGCCCTCTTTGTTTTGTGTGGGGACTTTAGGTGGCTATAGGACGCTTCGCTCGATGCTCGTGTCGAGTCTGCTTCCCTTAGACCGTTCGATCGGGGTTGCTGGAGAGCTTCAGTTCGCAGTAGAAGCTCGAATCGATGGAGTTCGGGTCTGCTTAGTTCGCCGGCGATCGGAGCTCAGAACTAGGCAGTGGTGCTGTAATGCAAGGATCTGCTAACAGCTTGGTCTCAACTACTTTACTCTAAGTTTTGCGACCTCTCCTCCAGTGTGCTGGAAGGGGCTTTTAAATGGAAGAAGGACAGCTTGACTCATCCTTGAATTATGGGATGTGACCATATCTTCTTCAGAGACATCTAGCTGCTCCTCGATACCATGAATGGTCATTCGAGGGATTGTACTTTATGTCCTGTCACCTAAAATGGGAAGGCCCATCCTTGTATATGAGGCAACGGCCGTCTGCTATCTGAGTGGACTTGACCAGCATTAATGAACCGCATTTATGAGTTCGCATATTGATGAGGTGTCTGTCCGATCACTCGTACTGTGTGTGATCGCCCGGCGTGCTTTAAGCACGGTGCTTTCTCCTTTCCGGTCAGGAGAGGCGGCGAAATAGGTGCACAGTACTCGAGTGGGTCTAGCCATCCTGCCTTGTGCCGGCGGATCCAGCTCTTGACTCAGACAGCCGAGGTGAGTTGCATTTATGAATGCTCAGGTTGACTCGACACCTGTCCAGGCCTTCGTACTGTGAGCGGCCACTTGATGGTCTGGGGGTACTGTGCCCTCTCCCTTCGGGTCGAGAGAGATGGGATGGCCCATCCCAGCACGTGGGGTAGCGGATACCCAGCTGTACTAGTGGCCTTGAGGTTTGCAGGCGGATTCGTCTTTGGACTCGGGCGGGCGAGTCGAGTAAGAGGCGAACTTCCGCTATCCTAATCGATCTTAACTCGTGCAGGCGAGCCGATCATTTAGGCGAATCTAGCATCGAGTACATTTGACGCCTACAGGGTTTAGGCCCGCGCTAGAGGACCGAGCGTGCGAGTTCTCCTCGCCTGTAAGCCCATGGAGGTATTTTTTACCGTCTACAAGACCCCCTTCAAAGTTTTCAGACCTAAACTGGCTTGCGTGGGGTCTGGAATACTTTGAATGAAGAAAGCTTCGGCGGAGCAAGTGCCTTTGGTTTTCTTTTAGGATTTTTAGCAAACCCTCAGCTATCAACGGGTTTGATGTGCCTTTACCGATTACCGTTTGAATCGGGCTAGCCATACTATTCCCCTCAGTATGATGAGTTGCTGAACGGTTTCTCTTAGGCTTAACGCTAAGATTTCTGCTCTAACCCTTAGCCGTCTGAGGCGTGGGTTTAACCGTTTAAGTGAGGTCGTCCTATTGGCTACGTTTGTAATTTTACCTTTAAGGGCGAATGAATCGTCAAGGTGAAATTAGTCTTTAGGAGCCAAATTTCGTGCGACTTGTGGGGTCAGGCCAAGTACTCGTAGGCGAGACCTCTTCTTTTTGGGGCGGAACCAGATCTGATGGGAGATGAGCCACGTGTCCGTCGATAGGGCTTCGTGCTTCCCAGCTAAAGCGGCGTGGTCCCATCGGATCGTGGTGATCACGACTTGATAACATGATGTCAGCTTCGTGCGTTTCGTCCCACGATGCATTGTGGCCGTGGTTTTCGAATTAGGCCGTTAGATCACGTCGCGGGTTTTGGTTCGGGTCTCGGGCTTTGGCCGGCCTGTTCCCCTTTTTCGATGGCTCTTCCGCAACTGTAGAACAAGTTGTGAAGGGCAATCTGGGCCGTCGATTTCGATTGTGGCCACGTCTCTTGAACGCGAGCGTCTTGCTTTGCAAGTGCCATCAGGGTCACGCAAGTCTTTTCGCCTTTAAATAGGTTTTATCCTCCTTCTCTTTTTGAAAGTTATTGTGTGTGAAAACCTCCCAAAAGAGAAAGAATTCCCGCTTCGTTTCAATGGCGCCGAAATCCAAGAGGTGTAAAGTGAGGGGAAAGGGTCCCGGACGCTACTCTGACTGCCTGTCTGCCGGTGCGACTGCCGATATGCCGGAGTCGCGCTCGGGTAAGTTGAGAAATTTTACTTTAACGTTCTCGTGTTGGTCACTGCTGTCGTGCCAGGAAGATGAGTGTTGCTCATCTTGCCTTGGTGGGTTAGGCAATCCCCGGGATCTTGGTAAAACTCCCCCTTTTCAGGCGGATTTTACCTTCATCCACGTTGGGCGATTCCAGCCTTTATAGGCGAGATTGGTCTCTATTAGGCGAGAGTGAACTCGTCTTCTGACAGGCGAGTTCGATTTTTGTCTAATAAAGGCGAACATGGCCTATGCAAGCGGGTCTCGTCATGTCTGGCGAATTTCACTTCTTGACAGGCGGATCTCTATCTGCCTCCTGATTTTTCTTGACTTTGTTTTGTAGTGACCTCTTCCGACCGAGCCCTCCCAAAGGGCGTGACCACTGGCTTCGCCGGAGGTGAAGGTAATCCGGTGCCCCTTCGATTTCCTTCCCTGGGTCCGGTGCCTGTCTTCTCCGCCGATAAGCCGGTTGGTTCGACGAGGAGAGTCGCCGATGGGCATCACCTGACGCTGCGTGAGTTGACCACTGACGCGGTGTTGACAGACGAGGACAGGGCGGAGCTACCGAAGCCTCAGTTTTTATTTGGCGATTCTGTCACCGATCCTTCCGCTTTGCTGCTCAAGGAGAGTAGATGGTTGCGTATAGTGGAGGGGACTCACTATTACCTTCCCGTCATGCCGAGGGGGTTCTCGATCGTCGGGCTACGGTCTTTCGCGGTCCCTCGAGTGATGAACTGGGACTTGACCCCCAAGATCACCGACTGCATCCTGGCCGAGAATTCTGACCTCAAGAATTCGGAGCTGTATGTGGCCATCCAAGCCACTCGACATGGTTTGAGGATTAATGCCTCTCAGTTCCACAGCATCCTGGAACTGTATTGTGCGGAAAGCGGCACCTTCTTCACCCCCAACGGTGAGCTTGGTATTTCCCCTCACGAGATGTATGACGTGTCGGGGCTGCCTCTGGGGGATTTCCCTTACGAGGAGTACGTCCCTGACCAAGAAGAGATCGACCAGCTTTCCGACTGTTCTCCCTTGGCGGTGGAAACTCTGTGGGAGTTGCTTTGCCATTATCACATCTGCCTCAGCACCTTAGGGGCTAGGGACCACAAGGGGAAGAAAAAGAGGACTCTGGGGATCAGTCATAAGAATTGGGCCGACTATCTGTTCCCGGGGAACGACGTCAAAGGGAAGCCTGCTATTCCTCTAGGCGGGTGCGACCAGGCCGAAGTGGAGAGGAGGATGGCTGAAGAGGAAGCCACTATAGCCCTCGATCATGACGAGGGCGGGTTCAAATCTGGAACAATCTTCCATTCATTTCACCATCAGGCCATGTCCCCTATCTCTGGGAAGGCTCTGCTCGCGGGGTACCTCATGCTGTGGCTGAAGAGGTGCGTGGTCCCCACTCATTCCTTCGAGGCGATCCCGGTGGAGGTGGTGTATCCCGCGGTTTGTTTAGCTCACGGGAAGTCCTATTCTTTGGTATCGGCGACGATAGCCTGTATCCATCGAGGACTCCGCACGTTGACGGCCCAGTTCTGCCGTGTGTCGACTGTTGATGAAGGGGAAGGGGGAGTTGTCAGGACCCCCAATCCCAGAGTGGGACTGCCGTACACCTACTTGATGGCGTGGTTTGTTTACCACTGTGAGTGTTTGATGAGCGTCCCTGCGACCCTTCAAGGAGACAGGTTCATTCCGTTCCTTGAGCGTTTGGAGAGGTGCTCTTTGTAGGCATATAAAATTGCTTATAGGTCCCTTAGCTCAGCTCGGCATAAACCGACGAACCAACGAGGCGACGAGATCGACGAATCGCATCAAGCGACGGAATGTATCCATACGCGTTCGGAATCAAGCCAAGTGTCAAAGAGTCAACGAGTCATTCAACCAAAGGCATACTCGGACGAATGACGATCGAATCAAGATCGGTTTCGGACTCCAACTCAGAAGCGGATTTACTGCCTAATCGGGATCCGAATTTACTGCCAAATCAGATCAGCAAATCGAATCCGAACCTATCAACTGCAGAACCGGAAAACGGGCACAAAGAGGCAAAACGACAAACACCTGGAGGTCGGCTCACCGAGCCACCAAGGAGGCTCGGTGGCCGAGCCACCAAGTGGTGGCTCGGCCGAGCCACCTAGGTGGCTCGGTGGCCGAGCCACCTTGGGGTGGCTCGGCCACCTCCGAGCCACCAAATGGTGGCTCGGAGGCCGAGCCACCTCCTTGGTGGCTCGGCGGCCACCAAGGTGGCTCGGCCACCACCGAGCCACCAAGAGGTGGCTCGGTGGCCGAGCCACCAAGGTGGCCGGCCGAGCCACCTCTTGGTGGCTCGGCATGAGCCGAGCCACCTTGAGGTGGCCGGCCATAGGGGCCACCAAACTGCTAGGGAGATGTTTTCAGAGGACCCAGTGGAGGACCCCGAGAGCTTTGACGCCGGTTTAGACGAGTCTGAGGATCCCGTGGTTCGAGTTCCTTCTCCTGGTCCTTCGTTGGGTATCTCTGGTGGACCACAGGAGTCCGAGCGCCCAAGACAGGTCCAGAGTCCGACAATTGGACAGATGGGGGCGCCTCTTCTGTCTCCGAGTAGCTCGCT